>NW_027009238.1:0-32500 GCF_036934945.1 Oncorhynchus masou masou | reverse complement strand
ATAGAGAGCGAGAGCTATAGAGAGAGAGCGAGAGCTATAGAGAGAGAGCGAGAGCTATAGAGAGAGAGCTATAGAGAGAGAGCGAGAGCTATAGAGAGAGAGCGAGAGCTATAGAGAGAGAGCGAGAGCTATAGAGAGAGAGCGAGAGCTATAGAGAGAGAGCGAGAGCTATAGAGAGAGAGCGAGAGCTATAGAGAGAGAGCGAGAGCTATAGAGAGAGAGCGAGAGCTATAGAGAGAGAGCGAGAGCTATAGAGAGCGAGAGCTATAGAGAGCGAGAGCTATAGAGAGAGAGCGAGAGCTATAGAGAGCGAGAGCTATAGAGAGAGCGGTGGAGAGAGAGAGGGCTATAGAGAGAGAGCGAGAGCTATAGAGAGAGCGGTAGAGAGAGAGAGCTATAGAGAGAGAGCGAGAGCTATAGAGAGAGAGCGAGAGCTATAGAGAGAGAGCGAGAGCTATAGAGAGAGAGCGAGAGCTATAGAGAGAGAGCGAGAGCTATAGAGAGAGAGCGAGAGCTATAGAGAGAGAGCGAGAGCTATAGAGAGAGAGCGAGAGCTATAGAGAGAGAGAGAGAGCTATAGAGAGAGAGAGCGAGAGCTATAGAGAGAGAGCTATAGAGAGAGAGCGAGAGCTATAGAGAGAGAGCGAGAGCTATAGAGAGAGAGCGAGAGCTATAGAGAGAGAGCGAGAGCTATAGAGAGAGAGAGAGAGCTATAGAGAGAGAGAGCGAGAGCTATAGAGAGAGAGCTATAGAGAGAGAGCGAGAGCTATAGAGAGAGTGGTAAGAGAGCGAGAGCTATAGAGAGAGAGCTATAGAGAGAGAGCGAGAGCTATAGAGAGAGAGCGAGAGCTATAGAGAGAGCAGTAGAGAGAGAGCTATAGAGAGAGAGAGCGAGAGCTATAGAGAGAGAGAGCGAGAGCTATAGAGAGAGAGAGAGCGAGAGCTATAGAGAGAGAGAGCGAGAGCTATAGAGAGAGAGAGCGAGAGCTATAGAGAGAGAGAGCGAGAGCTATAGAGAGAGAGCGAGAGCTATAGAGAGAGAGCTATAGAGAGAGAGCTATAGAGAGAGAGGTAGAGAGCTATAGAGAGAGCGAGAGCTATAGAGAGAGCGATAGAGAGAGAGCGATAGAGAGAGAGCGAGAGCTATAGAGAGAGAGCGAGAGCTATAGAGAGAGAGCGAGAGCTATAGAGAGAGAGCGAGAGCTATAGAGAGAGAGCGAGAGCTATAGAGAGAGCGAGAGCTATAGAGAGAGAGCGAGAGCTAGAGAGAGAGCGAGCGCTATAGAGAGAGAGCGAGAGCTATAGAGAGAGAGCGAGAGCTATAGAGAGAGAGCGAGAGCTATAGAGAGAGAGCGAGAGCTATAGAGAGAGAGAGCGAGAGCTATAGAGAGAGAGAGCGAGAGCTATAGAGAGAGAGAGCGAGAGCTATAGAGAGAGAGAGCGAGAGCTATAGAGAGAGAGAGCGAGAGCTATAGAGAGAGAGAGCGAGAGCTATAGAGAGAGAGAGCGAGAGCTATAGAGAGAGAGGTAGAGAGAGAGAGCTATAGAGAGAGAGCTATAGAGAGAGAGCGAGAGCTATAGAGAGAGTGTTAGAGAGAGCGAGAGCTATAGAGAGAGAGCTATAGAGAGAGCGAGAGCTATAGAGAGAGAGAGCGAGAGCTATAGAGAGAGAGCGAGAGCTATAGAGAGAGCGAGAGCTATAGAGAGAGAGCGAGAGCTATAGAGAGAGCGAGAGCTATAGAGAGAGAGCGAGAGCTAGAGAGAGAGCGAGAGCTATAGAGAGAGAGTGCGAGAGCTATAGAGAGAGAGAGCGAGAGCTATAGAGAGAGAGCGAGAGCTATAGAGAGAGAGAGCGAGAGCTATAGAGAGAGAGCTATAGAGAGAGAGGTAGAGAGAGAGCTATAGAGAGAGAGCTATAGAGAGAGCGAGAGCTATAGAGAGAGAGAGCGAGAGCTATAGAGAGAGAGAGCGAGAGCTATAGAGAGAGAGAGCGAGAGCTATAGAGAGAGAGCTATAGAGAGAGAGGTAGAGAGAGAGCTATAGAGAGAGAGCTATAGAGAGAGAGCTATAGAGAGAGCGAGAGCTATAGAGAGAGCGAGAGCTATAGAGAGAGCGATAGAGAGAGAGCGAGAGCTATAGAGAGAGAGCGAGAGCTATAGAGAGAGAGCGAGAGCTATAGAGAGAGAGAGAGAGATAGAGAGAGAGCGAGAGCTATAGAGAGAGAGCGAGAGCTATAGAGAGAGAGAGCGAGAGCTATAGAGAGAGAGAGCGAGAGCTATAGAGAGAGAGAGCGAGAGCTATAGAGAGAGAGAGCGAGAGCTATAGAGAGAGAGAGCGAGAGCTATAGAGAGAGAGAGAGAGAGCTATAGAGAGAGAGAGCGAGAGCTATAGAGAGAGAGAGCGAGAGCTATAGAGAGAGAGAGCGAGAGCTATAGAGAGAGAGAGCGAGAGCTATAGAGAGAGAGAGCGAGAGCTATAGAGAGAGAGAGCGAGAGCTATAGAGAGAGAGAGCGAGAGCTATAGAGAGAGAGAGCGAGAGCTATAGAGAGAGAGAGCGAGAGCTATAGAGAGAGAGAGCGAGAGCTATAGAGAGAGAGGTAGAGAGAGAGAGCTATAGAGAGAGAGCTATAGAGAGAGAGCGAGAGCTATAGAGAGAGTGTTAGAGAGAGCGAGAGCTATAGAGAGAGAGCTATAGAGAGAGCGAGAGCTATAGAGAGAGAGAGCGAGAGCTATAGAGAGAGAGTGAGAGCTATAGAGAGAGCGAGAGCTATAGAGAGAGCGAGAGCTATAGAGAGAGAGCGAGAGCTATAGAGAGAGAGCGAGAGCTAGAGAGAGAGCGAGAGCTATAGAGAGAGAGCGAGAGCTATAGAGAGAGAGAGCGAGAGCTATAGAGAGAGAGAGCGAGAGCTATAGAGAGAGAGAGCGAGAGCTATAGAGAGAGAGAGCGAGAGCTATAGAGAGAGCGGTAGAGAAAGAGAGCGAGAGAGCGGTAGAGAGAGAGAGAGCAGTAGAGAGAGAGAGAGAGCAGTAGAGAGCGAGAGAGAGAGCGAGAGAGCTATAGAGAGCGAGAGCTATAGAGAGAGAGCGAGAGCTATAGAGAGAGAGCGAGAGCTATAGAGAGAGAGCGAGAGCTATAGAGAGAGAGCTATAGAGAGAGAGCGAGAGCTATAGAGAGAGAGTGAGAGCGGTAGAGAGAGCAGTAGAGAGAGCAGTAGAGAGAGCAGTAGAGAGAGCAGTAGAGAGAGAGAGAGCGGTAGAGAGAGAGTGAGAGCGGTAGAGAGAGCAGTAGAGAGAGAAGTAGAGAGAGAGAGAGCAGTAGAGAGAGAGAGAGCGGTAGAGAGAGAGAGAGCGGTAGAGAGAGAGAGCGGTAGAGAGAGAGAGAGCGGTAGAGAGAGAGAGCGCGGTAGAGAGAGAGAGCGCGGTAGAGAGAGAGAGCGCGGTAGAGAGAGAGCGGTAGAGAGAGAGCGGTAGAGAGAGAGCGGTAGAGAGAGAGCGGTAGAGAGAGAGAGCGGTAGAGAAAGAGAGCGAGAGCGGTAGAGAGAGAGAGCAGTAGAGAGAGAGAGCGGTAGAGAAAGAGAGCGAGAGCGGTAGAGAGAGCGGTAGAGAAAGAGAGAGAGCAGTAGAGAGAGAGAGAGAGCAGTAGAGAGCGAGAGAGAGAGAGCGAGAGAGCTATAGAGAGCGAGAGCTATAGAGAGAGAGCGAGAGCTATAGAGAGAGAGCGAGAGCTATAGAGAGAGAGCGAGAGCTATAGAGAGAGTGGTAAGAGAGCGAGAGCTATAGAGAGAGAGCTATAGAGAGAGAGCGAGAGCTATAGAGAGAGAGCGAGAGCTATAGAGAGAGAGCGAGAGCTATAGAGAGAGAGCGAGAGCTATAGAGAGAGAGCGAGAGCTATAGAGAGAGAGCGAGAGCTATAGAGAGAGCAGTAGAGAGAGAGCTATAGAGAGAGAGCGAGAGCTATAGAGAGAGAGAGCGAGAGCTATAGAGAGAGAGAGCGAGAGCTATAGAGAGAGAGAGCGAGAGCTATAGAGAGAGAGAGCGAGAGCTATAGAGAGAGAGAGCGAGAGCTATAGAGAGAGAGAGCGAGAGCTATAGAGAGAGAGAGCGAGAGCTATAGAGAGAGAGAGCGAGAGCTATAGAGAGAGAGAGCGAGAGCTATAGAGAGAGAGAGCGAGAGCTATAGAGAGAGAGAGCGAGAGCTATAGAGAGAGAGGTAGAGAGAGAGAGCTATAGAGAGAGAGCTATAGAGAGAGAGCGAGAGCTATAGAGAGAGTGTTAGAGAGAGCGAGAGCTATAGAGAGAGCGAGAGCTATAGAGAGAGAGAGCGAGAGCTATAGAGAGAGAGCGAGAGCTATAGAGAGAGAGCGAGAGCTATAGAGAGAGAGCGAGAGCTAGAGAGAGAGCGAGAGCTATAGAGAGAGAGCGAGAGCTATAGAGAGAGAGCAGGAGAGCTATAGAGAGAGCAGGAGAGCTATAGAGAGAGCAGGAGAGCTATAGAGAGAGCAGGAGAGCGAGAGCTATAGAGAGAGAGCGAGAGCTATAGAGAGAGAGCGAGAGCTATAGAGAGAGAGGTAGAGAGAGAGCTATAGAGAGAGCGAGAGCTATAGAGAGAGCGAGAGCTATAGAGAGAGCGAGAGCTATAGAGAGAGCGAGAGCTATAGAGAGAGCGAGAGCTATAGAGAGAGCGAGAGCTATAGAGAGAGCGAGAGCTATAGAGAGAGCGAGAGCTATAGAGAGAGCGAGAGCTATAGAGAGAGCTATAGAGAGAGCGAGAGCTATAGAGAGAGAGCGAGCTATAGAGAGAGCGAGAGCTATAGAGAGAGCTAAAGCTATAGAGAGAGCGAGAGCTATAGAGAGAGAGCGAGAGCTATAGAGAGAGAGCGAGAGCTATAGAGAGAGAGCGAGAGCTATAGAGAGAGAGCGAGAGCTATAGAGAGAGAGCGAGAGCTATAGAGAGAGAGCGAGAGCTAGAGAGAGAGCGAGAGCTATAGAGAGAGAGCGAGAGCTATAGAGAGAGAGCGAGAGCTATAGAGAGAGAGCGAGAGCTAGAGAGAGAGCGAGAGCTATAGAGAGAGAGCGAGAGCTATAGAGAGAGAGCAGGAGAGCTATAGAGAGAGCAGGAGAGCTATAGAGAGAGCAGGAGAGCTATAGAGAGAGCAGGAAAGCGAGAGCTATAGAGAGAGAGCGAGAGCTATAGAGAGAGAGCGAGAGCTATAGAGAGAGAGGTAGAGAGAGAGCTATAGAGAGAGCGAGAGCTATAGAGAGAGAGAGAGCTATAGAGAGAGCGAGAGCTATAGAGAGAGCGAGAGCTATAGAGAGAGCGAGAGCTATAGAGAGATATCTATAGCGAGAGCTATAGAGAGAGCGAGAGCTATAGAGAGAGCGAGAGCTATAGAGAGAGCGAGAGCTATAGAGAGAGCGAGAGCTATAGAGAGAGCGAGAGCTATAGAGAGAGCGAGAGCTATAGAGAGAGCGAGAGCTATAGAGAGAGCGAAAGCTATAGAGAGAGAGCGAGAGCTATAGAGAGAGAGCGAGAGCTATAGAGAGAGAGCGAGAGCTATAGAGAGAGAGCGAGAGCTATAGAGAGAGAGCGAGAGCTATAGAGAGAGAGAGCGAGAGCTATAGAGAGAGAGCGAGAGCTATAGAGAGAGCGAGAGCTATAGAGAGAGAGCGAGAGCTATAGAGAGAGAGCGAGAGCTATAGAGAGAGAGCGAGAGCTAGAGAGAGAGCGAGAGCTATAGAGAGAGAGCGAGAGCTATAGAGAGAGAGCGAGAGCTATAGAGAGAGAGAGCGAGAGCTATAGAGAGAGCGAGAGCTATAGAGAGAGAGCGGTAGAGAGAGAGAGCTATAGAGAGAGCGAGAGCTATAGAGAGAGCGAGAGCTATAGAGAGCGAGAGCTATAGAGAGCGAGAGCTATAGAGAGCGAGAGCTATAGAGAGAGCGAAAGCTATAGAGAGAGAGCGAGAGCTATAGAGAGAGAGCGAGAGCTATAGAGAGAGAGCGAGAGCTATAGAGAGAGAGCGAGAGCTATAGAGAGAGAGCGAGAGCTATAGAGAGAGAGCGAGAGCTATAGAGAGAGAGCGAGAGCTAGAGAGAGAGAGCGAGAGCTATAGAGAGAGAGCGAGAGCTATAGAGAGAGAGCGAGAGCTATAGAGAGAGAGCGAGAGCTATAGAGAGAGCGAGAGCTATAGAGAGAGAGCGAGAGCTATAGAGAGAGAGCGAGAGCTATAGAGAGAGAGCGAGAGCTATAGAGAGAGAGCGAGAGCTATAGAGAGAGAGCGAGAGCTATAGAGAGAGAGCAGGAGAGCTATAGAGAGAGCAGGAGAGCTATAGAGAGAGCAGGAGAGCTATAGAGAGAGCAGGAGAGCGAGAGCTATAGAGAGAGAGCGAGAGCTATAGAGAGAGAGCGAGAGCTATAGAGAGAGAGGTAGAGAGAGAGCTATAGAGAGAGCGAGAGCTATAGAGAGAGCGAGAGCTATAGAGAGAGCGAGAGCTATAGAGAGAGCGAGAGCTATAGAGAGAGCGAGAGCTATAGAGAGAGCGAGAGCTATAGAGAGAGCGAGAGCTATAGAGAGAGCGAGAGCTATAGAGAGAGCGAGAGCTATAGAGAGAGCGAGAGCTATAGAGAGAGCGAGAGCTATAGAGAGAGCGAGAGCTATAGAGAGAGCGAGAGCTATAGAGAGAGCGAAAGCTATAGAGAGAGAGCGAGAGCTATAGAGAGAGAGCGAGAGCTATAGAGAGAGAGCGAGAGCTATAGAGAGAGAGCGAGAGCTATAGAGAGAGAGCGAGAGCTATAGAGAGAGAGCGAGAGCTATAGAGAGAGAGCGAGAGCTAGAGAGAGAGCGAGAGCTATAGAGAGAGAGCGAGAGCTATAGAGAGAGAGCGAGAGCTATAGAGAGAGAGCGAGAGCTATAGAGAGAGAGCGAGAGCTATAGAGAGAGAGCGAGAGCTATAGAGAGAGAGCGAGAGCTATAGAGAGAGAGCGAGAGCTATAGAGAGAGCGAGAGCTATAGAGAGAGAGCGGTAGAGAGAGAGAGCTATAGAGAGAGCGAGAGCTATAGAGAGAGCGAGAGCTATAGAGAGCGAGAGCTATAGAGAGCGAGAGCTATAGAGAGAGAGCGAGAGCTATAGAGAGAGAGCGAGAGCTATAGAGAGAGAGCGAGAGCTATAGAGAGAGAGCGAGAGCTATAGAGAGAGAGCGAGAGCTATAGAGAGAGCGAGAGCTATAGAGAGAGCGAGAGCTATAGAGAGAGCGGTAGCAAGAGCGAGAGCTATAGAGAGAGAGCGAGAGCTATAGAGAGAGAGCGGTAGAGAGAGAGAGAGCTATAGAGAGAGAGAGCTATAGAGAGAGAGAGCGAGAGCTATAGAGAGAAAGCTATAGAGAGAGACTTGAGGCCTAACCGTCTGTGTGCACTCTCATGGTGGAGGCAGTGATGTCAGTGGTGATGTTGAAATAGGGGATCCACAGGTCCTGAACAAACAACAGCACCACTAGTCATTATTATGTCAATATTGCAACTGTAAAAGAAGGTTCAGGGCGGAGCCTTCATTCCCTTCAATTATATTTATTGCCAACGCGTTTCAAAGCAGGCTCCTTTTCTTATTAGTATAATAAGTTCAATTTTCCAGGCCGTGTGTGACAGGCAATTTTTTAAAATGTATTTAATCTACTCTCTGTTTACACAGGTGATCCCATTATGATGAAAAATGCCTTTTTACAAGAGAGACGCAAGACCGACTAACTCCAACTGTGCCGTTCCTCACCTCTATCTGTTTGTCCTTGAACACCGTGTAAATGCTGGAGTTGAAGGCAGCGCCAGAGAACATAGAAGTGATGGGGTAGGTCAGGTCCAACACCTTCTTAAACACCAAGGTCATTCCCTGCAACACACACCCCAACAAATCCATGAGAACATGTTTACTTTCACCTTTATTTGACCAAGTCATCCCATTGAGGTCCAAATCATGTTTCTTCAAGGTTGACCTGGACAACATTTAAACACTTGAAGGTCGAGTTAATATTCCTCGATTTGGTCTTTTCTTGATTCCTCGCATCCTCTCTCCTTGCCTCCTTCTCAAGGAGGACAAAAAGATGTGTCCTTCCCCTTGGACTTAGTCTCTCCTTCTCAAACTGCATTAGGAGGAACAACAGACTGACTGCCCAGGACAGGTGGGGCGGCAGGTTGCCTAGCGGTTAAGAGCGTTTGGCCAGTAAACCAAAAAGGTTTCTGGTTCGAATCCCGGAGACAAAAATTTTAAAAAATCAGTTGATGTGCCCTTTAGCAAGGCACAACCCTGAATAAAAGTCGCTTTAGATCAGAGCGACTACTAAATGACTAAAACGTGAAACGACAGAGGACGCGAGGAATCGGGAAAGATGCCGTATCCTCTCACCATAGCCCACTCTCGTGCCCTCATCCTCATGCGGCTGTGACTGCGGTCCTCTGCGTACAGCGCCCCCATCAGGGAGCCGATGGAAACACCTCCCACCAGGTCCACAGGGATCCCTGCCTCACTCAGAGCATGCATGATACCCACCTGAGAACAGCCCCTGAGAGAGGAACGGGGGAGAGAGGATGAGGAACGAGAGACATTGGACATATGCTCACGACTCCACACACACACACACACACACACACACACACACGCTCCCTCATGAAAACGTAATGTAAACGTAATGTAGATTGCGGTAATGTCTTGGCTTCCATCGTCATGTTTGTGGATCTGATGCTCGCCTGCAGTGTTCCCTGCATTTGGCAGGTGCACTAACAGATTGCTTTGCAGGTTGTTGGAAATGGTTTCACACAACATACATACATCTCTGTGTACTGTTAGGGATTGTAACTGCCAAGTAGGCAACTTGTTTAACACTACCACATACGGTGAGTCAACACCAGTACCACAACAATTCACAAGGGGCCCAAAATGTACGCCTTATCCTACACACTTCCCAGTAGTTTGGTATTCAGGCCTACCTTATGCAGGTATGTAAACCACTGAATACGTTTAATTCAACCACTGAAAATCCTCCGGTCCCTTTAAATACAGTGTGCTGTCCCTTTAAATACAGTGCGCTGTCCCTTTAATTACAGTGCGCTGTCCCTTTAAATACAGTCCGCTGTCCCTTTAATTACAGTGCGCTGTCCCTTTAATTACAGTGCGCTGTCCCTTTAAATACAGTGCGCTGTCCCTTTAAATACAGTGCGCTGTCCCTTTAAATACAGTGCGCTGTCCCTTTAAATACAGTGCGCTGTCCCTTTAAATACAGTGCGCTGTCCCTTTAAATACAGTGCGCTGTCCCTTTAAATACAGTGCGCTGTCCCTTTAAACACAGTGCGCTGTCCCTTTAAACACAGTGCCCTGTCCCTTTAAATACAGTGCGCTGTCCCTTTAAATACAGTGCGCTGTCCCTTTAAATACAGTGCCCTGTCCCTTTAAATACAGTGCGCTGTCCCTTTAAATACAGTGCGCTGTCCCTTTAAATACAGTGCGCTGTCCCTTTAAATACAGTGCGCTGTCCCTTTAAATACAGTGCGCTGTCCCTTTAAATACAGTGCGCTGTCCCTTTAAATACAGTGCGCTGTCCCTTTAAATACAGTGCGCTGTCCCTTTAAATACAGTGCGCTGTCCCTTTAAATACAGTGCGCTGTCCCTTTAAATACAGTGCGCTGTCCCTTTAAATGCAGTGCGCTGTCCCTTTAAATGCAGTGCGATGTCCCTTTAAATACAGTGCGCTGTCCCTTTAAATACAGTCCGCTGTCCCTTTAAATACAGTGCGCTGTCCCTTTAAATACAGTGCGCTGTCCCTTTAAATACAGTGCGCTGTCCCTTTAAATACAGTGCGCTGTCCCTTTAAATACAGTGCGCTGTCCCTTTAAATACAGTGCGCTGTCCCTTTAAATACAGTGCGCTGTCCCTTTAAATACAGTGCGCTGTCCCTTTAAATACAGTGCGCTGTCCCTTTAAATACAGTGCGCTGTCCCTTTAAATACAGTGCGCTGTCCCTTTAAATACAGTGCGCTGTCCCTTTAAATACAGTGCGCTGTCCCTTTAAATGCAGTGCGATGTCCCTTTAAATACAGTGCGCTGTCCCTTTAAATACAGTGCGCTGTCCCTTTAAATGCAGTGCGATGTCCCTTTAAATACAGTGCGCTGTCCCTTTAAATACAGTGCGCTGTCCCTTTAAATACAGTGCGCTGTCCCTTTAAATACAGTGCGCTGTCCCTTTAAATACAGTGCGCTGTCCCTTTAAATACAGTGCGCTGTCCCTTTAAATACAGTGTGCTGTCCCTTTAAATAAAGTGCGCTGTCCCTTTAAATACAGTGCGCTGTCCCTTTAAATACAGTGCGCTGCCCCTTTAATATGTGTTTGTTGACAGACTCACCCGAAGACGGGTTCAGATTATTGGGATCAATCAAAGAACGCCATCTAAATGTATGTGTATTGGACTCCGTTTCAGCACCAACTGGTAGATTTAAAAACACTCTGATCTTGGAGATGATTTAAAGGTTAGGAAGGTATTGAGTTAAGTGCCTTTACATGTCTACATGTCCCAAAGTATCGCACAACATTAGCCTCATGTGATCCACTAATGCTCGAGACCCTCAGGAACAACTGCACTGATGTGACAGAGGGAAAAAAGGCACGTTGGAATGGAATGACGCAAGATGTAAGGTACACATTGAAGGAAACCCGAAAGTGACCGTTCTAAATGTATCACGGAACGGTGGCTCTCGAAATCGTGGCTCATATTTCACATGCTAGAAACGGTCAAATAAAACAGATGTTATAAGGGCATACAATACAATATCTGAATAACGGCACAGCTATTTATAGCCTATTTCACTGTGGAAAAGGGCCCACAATGCATATCACAGCTATTTATAGCCTATTTCACTGTGGAAAAGGGCCCACAATGCATGTCACAGCTATTTATAGCCTATTGCACTGTGGGAAAGGGGCCACAATACATGTCACAGCTATTTATAGCCTATTGCACTGTGGGAAAGGGGCCACAATACATGTCACAGCTATTTATAGCCTAATAAAAATCGTGAAAAATATAGCAGATGCTTTTTCCACTTGGAACCGGTCGCTGAAACCTTATTCATGGTCGGTAGGGTCGTGTGAAAAGAGGGTCGAATTGTTAAGTCAAGGTCAGAATACGGCGTATCTGTAGACACACCTTCATTTATACGATCTCCACCCCAAAACGAATAACGGGTGAATAGCATGCTATTCTCATGCTAAAGTTCAAGGTTAGAATACGAGTAGAGAGAAAAGAATAAAATACCTTAGTCAGTCAGCATCCAACTGTCTCTCGCCCTCTTTTTGTAATAGAAGTAGCAGCATTATTATGAACAACTGTTGGCATTCGGTGAGTTCTCCCACCCACAATAAATAATCAACACGGACCTCTTTCGTCCCATGAAAAAGGAAATGACCTTCCATTTAACGCGTGATTCACGCGAGTCCCGAATTCCCCAAAGGGGAACAAGACAAATATTAGTACAAAGCATTTAACAGGCATGAGTTAAGAGCGAGAGAGAGACAAGAGGAACCAACCTTGAAACATCTCCTGAACACAACACGAAAACAGGACAAACGGAAGGAGAAGAGAAAGACAGGAGAAGAGAGAGAAAGACAGGAGAAGAGAGAGAAAGACAGGAGAAGAGAGAGAAAGACAGGAGAAGAGAGAGAAAGACAGGAGAAGAGAGAGAAAGACAGGAGAAGAAGAGAAAATGAAAATGAGCAAGATATTACATTTGGCAGAAAAGTGGAATCATAATATGCTTTGAGTGTTTCATGCATTAGGAAAGACAACACCCCTACACGCCTCCATAGAAATGACTATAAATGGGGCCGAGTGACGTCAGTGACCTAGAGGACAGAGGTTAGAGGTCATTGGGGCGTACCTGGCCCCTCCTCCCCCCAGTATGAGGGCGATGGCGTTCCCGGTCAGGACCCTGGCCAGCCGGGAGAAGTCAGAGTGGCGTTCAGCCGGCTTCTGGAGCACACGCTGATACATCTCAATCTGGAGAAGAGTGCAATGCAGATATTAAAACACTCTTTCTTCAAATGGTGCGACACTGGAAATAACTGTGGGGTTGTGAGGCAATTCCTTCCTTAGTTATGAGTTAGGGGCGTGAACATTTAAACTAAAATAAATAAAATAAAAATCGGGATGCTTAACGTTAAGAATAATTATTTTTTTGTTGTGTTACGGCGATGCAGAAAGTAAACAGAGCGTTGAAGCGCGAGGCTCATCTTCGCCGCCGTTTTGGTGCCCTGGCCACCACTCCGTGAACAGCACGGAGCGAGGGCAGATACGGCAACAAATCAGTCTCCGAAAATACTGAATCTTAGGACTCAATTCCTGGAGGAAACAAATCTTGGCACTCAATGGGAGTCGACACTATGACGTCATCGTTAACAGTTGGGAAAATGGCAGAGGACGGCCTGTATGGCAATATTGAAATGAGAAGGTTAAATGAGAAGGAAATGGAAACTCTGCGAGGTGGAATTGAGGTACAGTAATGACAGTACAGGTGTGATGCTTAACCTTCTGAAAAAGACCCAAACTGGAGCTGGCAGCAGCCTTGACCTTCTGAAAAAGACCCAAACTGGAGCTGGCAGCAGCCTTGACCTTCTGAAAAAGACCCAAACTGGAGCTGGCAGCAGCCTTGACCTTCTGAATAAGACCCAAACTGGAGCTGGCAGCAGCCTTGACCTGAAAAAGACCCAAACTGGAGCTGGCAGCAGCCTTGACCTGAAAAAGACCCAAACTGGAGCTGGCAGCAGCCTTGACCTTCTGAAAAAGACCCAAACTGGAGCTGGCAGCAGCCTTAACCTTCTGAAAAAGACCCAAACTGTAGCTGGCAGCAGCCTTAACCTTCTGAAAAAGACCCAAACTGGAGCTGGCAGCAGCCTTAACCTTCTGAAAAAGACCCAAACTGTAGCTGGCAGCAGCCTTAACCTTCTGAAAAAGACCCAAACTGGAGCTGGCAGCAGCCTTGACCTGAAAAAGACCCAAACTGGAGCTGGCAGCAGCCTTGACCTTCTAAAAAAGACCCAAACTGGAGCTGGCGGCAGCCTTAACCTTCTGAAAAAGACCCAAACTGGAGCTGGCAGCAGCCTTGACCTGAAAAAGACCCAAACTGGAGCTGGCAGCAGCCTTGACCTGAAAAAGACCCAAACTGGAGCTGGCAGCAGCCTTGACCTGAAAAAGACCCAAACTGGAGCTGGCAGCAGCCTTGACCTTCTGAAAAAGACCCAAACTGGAGCTGGCAGCAGCCTTGACCTTCTGAAAAAGACCCAAACTGGAGCTGGCAGCAGTCTTAACCTTCTGAAAAAGACCCAAACTGGAGCTGGCAGCAGCCTTGACCTGAAAAAGACCCAAACTGGAGCTGGCAGCAGCCTTGACCTTCTGAAAAAGACCCAAACTGGAGCTGGCAGCAGCCTTGACCTTCTGAAAAAGACCCAAACTGGAGCTGGCAGCAGTCTTAACCTTCTGAAAAAGACCCAAACTGGAGCTGGCAGCAGCCTTGACCTTCTGAAAAAGACCCAAACTGGAGCTGGCAGCAGCCTTGTGAATTCCCGTGGAATTCTATCCATTTTCTTATTGTTTTAACGGAAAACCGATTAAATAACGGCAGTTTAAAAATTAAAGAAAGAAATTGAATATTTGTCACATCCTTATCAGGTGTGTGTGTACCAGTTTGGTCAGATCAGGTGTGTGTGTGTACCAGTTTGGGAAGATCAGGTGTGTGTGTGTACCAGTTTGGTAAGATCAGGTGTGTGTGTACCAGTTTGGTAAGATCAGGTGTGTGTGTGTACCAGTTTGGGAAGATCAGGTGTGTGTGTATACCAGTTTGGTAAGATCAGGTGTGTGTGTGTACCAGTTTGGGAAGATCAGGTGTGTGTGTGTACCAGTTTGGGAAGATCAGGTGTGTGTGTACCAGTTTGGGAAGATCAGGTGTGTGTGTGTACCAGTTTGGGCAGGCTTCTCTTGGAGAAGACCCTGCGTGGGCAGGAGAGGTGCAGGTGTCTGGAGATCCAGCTCCTCATGTTGAGCCACTCCACAGTGCCCTGAGGCGGGGGGCCGTCCTCCCTGTGTAACAACACCAGTTGCTTCTGGGCCCTCACCGCACTGCCCTCCAGCATCCGCTCCAACTACAGGGTCAAAGGCCAGGGGTCAACTAGAGGTTGGCCAAGGAGAAGTAGGACATAGTTTGTCCAGAATTAAACAGGCATGTACTGCATACTGAGAGGAGAGGAGTTTCTTACACAATAGTATCAAGACACTTGAGTCTGTGACTGGTTGGTATTCCTCTTTATCTTGGTAAATGGGTATCATATCAGGGACAAGAGGTCAGTGAGGTCGACCCTGCCACCAAGACCCAGGCATGACTAAAGAACCCAAGGATCTGCACTGACCCTAAATCCCACATCAAACACAGTGGCAGTGCTAAAAACGCTAAGCTGGCTAACCTCTCCCCAAGCAACATGGAAATACGCTAAGCTAGCTAACCTCTCCCTAAACATCATGCTAACACGCTAAGCTGGCTAACCTCTCCCCAAGCAACATGGAAATACGCTAAGCTAGCTAACCTCTCCCTAAACATCATGCTAACACGCTAAGCTGGCTAACCTCTCCCCAAGCGCCATGGAAATACGCTAAGCTAGCTAACCTCTCCCTAAACATCATGCTAACACGCTAAGCTAGCTAACCTCTCCCTAAGCGCCATGGAAATACGCTAAGCTAGCTAACCTCTCCCCAAGCGCCATGGAATACCGGAATTTGTCCAATAGAAACTCTTGTTTTGATTGCAACTGTTTGCACTAAGGATTACACCCCAGGGGAGGGGCCTATTTCCTCTGCTTCTGAAGCATTTGCTGCCACTGAAGATATTCAAAGGCAAAATTTAGTAAGTGTGGTCACGCACGCAAACGTATTGCTACACCCTCTGTGGAAGCACATAAAGGATTCTGTAACAGTCCAAATGTGTTACAAGTGACAGACTCATAGGATGGCTCCGTAGAATTCCATTTCCCAAAATCAGTTCCCCTCCCAGAGCCCCCAGTCCCTCCTGGTTCCCCCCGTACCTCCCCCACAGCGGGGTCTTGCTCCCCCAGTCCCACAATGATGATGCAGTCGGCCTGGCGGATACATCGCTGGGTCCAGGGGGTCAGGGTGTAGTCTGTCTGGTAGAGCACGATGCGGTGGATGTCCTCCTGCTGGCCCAGCCAACTGGACAGACGATACTCATGTACACTGACACAGAGACAGAGAGACAGAGACAGAGCGAAACAGAGAGAGCGAGCGAGAGAGAGTGAGAGAGCGAGAGAGAGACAGAGAGAGAGAGAGAGAGACACAGAGAGAGAGAGAGAGAGAGACACAGAGAGAGAGAGACACAGAGAGAGAGAGACACAGAACACTGTATATATATATATATAATATGACATTTGTAATGTCTTTATTGTTTTGAAACTTCTGTATGTGTGATGTCTACTGTTAATTTTTATTGTTTATTTCACTTTATATATTATATACCTTACTTGCTTTGGCAATGTTAACACATGTTTCCCATGCCAATAAAGCCCCTTGAATTGAATTGAATTGAGAGAGAGACACAGAGAGAGACAGAGAGAGAGAGAGAGAGAGAGAGACACAGAGAGAGAGAGACACAGAGAGAGAGACACAGAGAGAGAGAGACACAGAGAGAGAGACACAGAGAGAGAGAGAGAGAGAGAGACACAGAGAGAGAGAGAGAGAGAGAGAGAGACACAGAGAGAGAGAGAGAGAGACACAGAGAGAGAGAGAGAGACACAGAGAGAGAGAGAGAGAGAGAGAGAGAGAGAGACACAGAGAGACAGAGAGAGAGAGAGAGAGAGAGAGAGACACAGAGAGAGAGAGAGAGAGAGAGAGAGACACAGAGAGAGAGAGAGAGAGAGAGAGAGAGAGAGACACAGAGAGAGAGAGAGAGAGAGAGAGAGAGACACAGAGAGAGAGAGAGAGAGAGAGAGACACAGAGAGAGAGACACAGAGAGAGAGAGAGAGAGAGAGAGAGACAGAGAGAGAGAGAGAGAGAGAGAGACAGAGAGAGAGAGAGACACAGAGAGAGAGAGAGACACAGAGAGAGAGAGAGACACCGACCAGACCAGACAGACAGGAGGGTGAAGCGAGAGAGAGACAATGATTTACTTCTTTAAAAAATCTAAGGAACCCTTTATAATGCATGTGGGTTGTTCAAGATGCACACAACCCCATTCAGTCAAGCTCACCTGTCCAGCGCGGCCGCTCCCAGGCGCTGCTTGATGCTGTCGCTGGTCAGTAGAAGTGTGGGGCCTATGAAGAAGGACAATTTAGGTCAGGTCTGTGGAAAGGGCACACCTAAATCAAATCACATTGCAGGCGTGTCACGTGCTTCGTAAACAACAGGGGTCGACTAACAGTGAAATGCTTACTTACGGGTCCTTTTCCAACAATGCAGAATTAAAGATCATACAAAATGAAAAGACACAATCATAGTCCATCTGTCCTCACTCATATCACTCCCCGGGCCCTAAAGCTTTCTAAGAGATGACCTGGCCACCGGAACATTCTACTGAGGAGGGAGGACGGCCAATTCAAGGTCCCCATGAATGGAGATCATCAATTCAGCCTCAGCAGAATATTAGATCGTAGGAAACAGCACCCGGGCATAAACACAATGTCACCCACCCCCCCTCAGACATCTATAGAAGGGCAGCACTGCACTGTCTAGACAGCCTTGAACACTATGAAGAGAGAGGTGGAATGTGTGTGTGTGTGTGTGTGGTTACCAATGGCGATGAGAGCGTGCTGCAGCTCCAGTGTGAAAGCTGTGAGAGGTACCTCCTCAGACACAGGCAGCACGGTGACAGTGGACAGGTTGGACGCCGGGTTCCCCGCATCCCACTTACTGCCTGGGGTGTGCAGGGCCAGGTTCCGGGCTGGGAGGAGGACAGACACATTATCGTGAAGATATATTACACATAGCAGGGACATGAGGGGTTAGATCCTTCTGGGGACAACGGTTGCCTGTAAACACACACCTGTCAGAGGGCCATTGACCTGCTGCAGGATCTTCTGACCAAGAAGGTGAATCAACCTCGTCACTACCTAAAACAAGAGAAAGAGAGCGTCAGCGTGTGTATGTGGAGTGTCGTGTGTGTGTGAGGGAGTGAAAGCCAGTCATAGACCAAGTTAGACTTCTCATCTTTGTATCTGTCCCATCATGGCATCTGTGAAAGCACGGGCAGCACCATAGAGGCCATGTTGACGTGGTCCATGTCTTCTTCTACTTCTCTGAGTTGGTTATCAAACTGAAAGGGTGCATACTGCCACCTGGAGGGGGTTGTTGGAGCAGGTATAAACCCTGGTGATTTACAGCCACCTGGAGGGGGTTGTTTGAGCAGGTATAACACCTGGTGATTTACTGCCACCTGGAGGGGGTTGTTGGAGCAGGTATAACACCTGGTGATTTACTGCCACCTGGAGGGGGTTGTTGGAGCAGGTATAACACCTGGTGATTTACTGCCACCTGGAGGGGGTTGTTTGAGCAGGTATAACACCTGGTGATTTACTGCCACCTGGAGGGGGTTGTTGGAGCAGGTATAAAACCTGGTGATTTACTGCCACCTGGAGGGGGTTGTTGGAGCAGGTATAAAACCTGGTGATTTACTGCCACCTGGAGGGGGTTGTTGGAGCAGGTATAAAACCTGGTGATTTACTGCCACCTGGAGGGGGTTGTTTGAGCAGGTATAAAACCTGGTGATTTACAGCCACCTGGAGGGGGTTGTTGGAGCAGGTATAAAACCTGGTGATTTACTGCCACCTGGAGGGGGTTGTTGGAGCAGGTATAAAACCTGGTGATTTACAGCCACCTGGAGGGGGTTGTTTGAGCAGGTATAAAACCTGGTGATTTACTGCCACCTGGAGGGGGTTGTTTGAGCAGGTATAACACCTGGTGATTTACAGCCACCTGGAGGGGGTTGTTAGAGCAGGTATAAAACCTGGTGATTTACAGCCACCTGGAGAGGGGTGTTTGAGCAGGTATAAAACCCAAGGCTGGTGATTTACTGCCACCTGGAGGGGGTTGTTTGAGCAGGTATAAAACCTGGTGATTTACAGCCACCTGGAGGGGGTTGTTGGAGCAGGTATAAAACCTGGTGATTTACAGCCACCTGGAGGGGGTTGTTTGAGCAGGTATAAAACCTGGTGATTTACTGCCACCTGGAGGGGGTTGTTTGAGCAGGTATAAAACCTGGTGATTTACAGCCACCTGGAGGGGGTTGTTTGAGCAGGTATAAAACCTGGTGATTTACTGCCACCTGGAGGGGGTTGTTTGAGCAGGTATAAAACCTGGTGATTTACTGCCACCTGGAGGGGGTTGTTTGAGCAGGTATAACACCTGGTGATTTACAGCCACCTGGAGGGGGTTGTTAGAGCAGGTATAAAACCTGGTGATTTACAGCCACCTGGAGAGGGGTGTTTGAGCAGGTATAAAACCCAAGGCTGGTGATTTACTGCCACCTGGAGGGGGTTGTTTGAGCAGGTATAAAACCTGGTGATTTACAGCCACCTGGAGGGGGTTGTTGGAGCAGGTATAAAACCTGGTGATTTACAGCCACCTGGAGGGGGTTGTTGGAGCAGGTATAACACCTGGTGATTTACGGCCACCTGGAGGGGGTTGTTGGAGCAGGTATAAAACCTGGTGATTTACAGCCACCTGGAGGGGGTTGTTGGAGCAGGTATAAAACCTGGTGATTTACTGCCACCTGGAGGGGGTTGTTGGAGCAGGTATAAAACCTGGTGATTTACAGCCACCTGGAGGGGGGTTGTTGGAGCAGGTATAAAACCTGGTGATTTACTGCCACCTGGAGGGGGTTGGAGCAGGTATAAAACCTGGTGATTTACAGCCACCTGGAGGGGTTGTTTGAGCAGGTATAACACCTGGTGATTTACAGCCACCTGGAGGGGTTGTTTGAGCAGGTATAAAACCTCATGATTTACTGCCACCTGGAGGGGTTGTTGGAGCAGGTATAAAACCTGGTGATTTACAGCCACCTGGAGGGGGTTGTTGGAGCAGGTATAAAACCTGGTGATTTACAGCCACCTGGAGGGGGTTGTTGGAGCAGGTATAACACCTGGTGATTTACAGCCACCTGGAGGGGGTTGTTTGAGCAGGTATAAAACCTGGTGATTTACTGCCACCTGGAGGGGGTTGTTGGAGCAGGTATAAAACCTGGTGATTTACAGCCACCTGGAGGGGGTTGTTTGAGCAGGTATAAAACCTGGTGATTTACTGCCACCTGGAGGGGGTTGTTTGAGCAGGTATAAAACCTGGTGATTTACAGCCACCTGGAGGGGGTTGTTTGAGCAGGTATAAAACCTGGTGATTTACTGCCACCTGGAGGGGTTGTTGGAGCAGGTATAAAACCTGGTGATTTACAGCCACCTGGAGGGGTTGTTTGAGCAGGTATAAAACCTGGTGATTTACTGCCACCTGGAGGGGTTGTTTGAGCAGGTATAAAACCTGGTGATTTACTGCCACCTGGAGGGGGTTGTTTGAGCAGGTATAACACCTGGTGATTTACAGCCACCTGGAGGGGGTTGTTTGAGCAGGTATAAAACCTGGTGATTTACAGCCACCTGGAGGGGGTTGTTTGAGCAGGTATAAAACCTGGTGATTTACAGCCACCTGGAGGGGGTTGTTTGAGCAGGTATA
Organism: Oncorhynchus masou masou; assembly: GCF_036934945.1. Lineage (NCBI taxonomy): Eukaryota > Metazoa > Chordata > Actinopteri > Salmoniformes > Salmonidae > Oncorhynchus > Oncorhynchus masou. Next base: position 12,751 of record NW_027009238.1, on the reverse strand, counting down.
AAACCTGGTGATTTACAGCCACCTGGAGGGGGTTGTTTGAGCAGGTATAAAACCCAAGGCTGGTGATTTACAGCCACCTGCAGTTATGGAACGTTTGATCATATGTAGGTGACGGTCACGAATTTGTGTCAGCTGGTGATCGACAGTTATTTTCTTGACAGTCTCACGGTAATTGACCGTTAATTAACGAACACATTTAGCATATCCTGGCTTCCACACATAGCTTACGAGCCACTGATGCAGAACTTTGAAACGTCTACATTTGAACAAGTCTAATAAATAAATAAATGTAATGTAGCCTATACCTTCACAATAAATCCCATCATTTATTTTAGACAGGTCTAAATAAACATGTTATGAAGAAAATGTGGTCTATTTCAGAAGAATATAATAGCATACTCTGAGTTGTCCTTATGGTAGGTCCTGATCTGGCTATTCCATATGGCTGTGGGCTACACTAGTTCAATTAGCAGACAAGATTTACTTAGGATTCCGTGACATTATTTTATAATATGAAGAATACAATTGAACATAGCTAGATTACATTGAAAGGATATTTTCTCCAAACGACTTCCAGGGAGTGTTGCACATGCACCTATTCTGTGTTGAGCGGTTAACAAAGAAATAGGTATCTATATGCTAAATTTACAGTTATTCATGTAACTTGTTGTTCTACAAACAGGCTATATGTTTTGATTTTTAATTCATTTTAAATCTACACAACAGTGATCACCGGACAATGAGACAGCCTATAGGGAGGAGGTCAGAGACCTGGCCGTGTGGTGCCAGGACAACAACCTCTCCTTCAATGTGAAAAAGACAAAGGAGATGATTGTGGACTACAGGAAAAGGAGGGCCGAGCACGCCCCCATTCTCATCGACGGGGATTTCCCTTTTTTTTATTTAGTTCACCTTTATTTAACCAGGTGGGCTAGTTGAGAACACCTTTATTTAACCAGGTAGGCTAGTTGAGAACACCTTTATTTAACCAGGTGGGCTAGTTGAGAACATGTTCTCAGTTACAACTGCGACCTGGCCAAGATAAAGCAAAGCAGTGTGAGACAGACAACAACACAGAGTTACACATGGAATAAAAAAGCCAAAAACATAATAAACAAGTCAATGACAGTAGAAAAAAAAGAAAGTCTATATACAGTAGTGGGGCTGTAGTAGAGCAGGTTGAGAGCTTCAAGTTCCTTGGTGTCCACATCACCAACACACTGTCATGGTCCTAACACACCAAGACAGTCGTGAAGAGGGCACGACAACGCCAATTGCCCCTCAGGAGACTAAAAGATTTGGCATCGGTCCTCAAGATTTTCTACCATCGGGAGCATCCTGACTGGTTGCATGGCAACTGCTCAGCCTCCGACCGCAAGGCGCTACAGAGGGTAGTGTGTACAGCCCAGAACATCACGGGGCCAAGCATCCTGACTGGTTGCATGGCAACTGCTCAGCCTCCAACCGTAAGGCACTACAGAGGGTAGTGCTTACGTCCCAGTACATCACTAGGGCCAAGCTTCCTGCCATCCAGGACCTCTATACCAGGTGGTGTCAGAGGAAGGCCCTAAAGACAACAGCCACCCTAGTCAGACTGTTCTCTGCACATCAAGTGGTACCGGAGCGCCAAGTCCAAGTCCAAAAGGCTTCTTAACAAAAGGCTACTCCGGTTGTAAAGATAAACAATGTCTTTAACATTAGGAAAGTTGACAAATAAATATAGTAGGCCTAGCCTATAGAAAGCTGTAGAAATCCTCCTCTTTTTAATAGAGGCCATCACTCTGTTTTCTCATGCAACTGCATAGCCTATAGAAATGTTGCGCAGCATGAGCTCATGAAGTGTTTGATTAGATTTTCGAACTATTTGCATTGATGTCCATGATTAGAGGGACAATAGAGTGCTGCGTACCAGGGAGTAAGTTTGGTAGGCTACTAATGACCATCAGCAGCATCAGAGCCTGGAGAAGCCTAATTACCGTGACTAAACGGTCACATGGAATTTGACTGCCTTCACTCGTGACCGCTGGTGTGGCGGTAATACGGTCACCGCAACAGCCCTACAATGGATTGGCTGATCCCTCTGGATGACTGTGATGGAATGATATGATCCTTCCCACCCAGTTACCTACACAAATGGTGAAAGTCCTCAATGGCGCTGCCGGTGTGAAAACACGCTTTTGGGTATTAGAGTCGTCTATCTAAGTCTATGAAGCCAGTTGACCTACATACCTGTGGGAACTTCCTCTTAATGTAGCCGAGTGCTCCCTCTGGTAGTTTGGCCAGCTCCGAGTCACGCACTGCATGCACCGTGGTGGCTCTGTTCTGATGGGTCAGGGCCTCCACCTGGATGGGGACACATCAACCACCAGAGGCTCCCATTGGTCAACACTGCGAATCATCCCTCAATCATTATACAGGCACTATGCACCAAACTTACCCCTTAACACTCTTGCAATTGATTTAATAATCATTGCACATTCCTTGTTTTCATATGGAGTTGAAGTGATCTTAGCCCTACAAATAGGAACATATTTTGTTTTTTAAAAAGCACTTACTGGTGCAGAAAATGTAAATAACTATTTAAGATAAAAATGAGTGATCAGAGGAACGGACCAAGAAAAGCATGGTGAGCCAGACTTTTTAAGCCCCAGTGATTCCCGTGTCCATTTTCATCAGCGTCAACAAGCCAGCCAGGCAGTGACCTTTCATATCAAAGCGATTGATCTCTCTCTCTCTCTGTAATAACACTGTGCTGCTGGTACACACATGGTCTAATTCTGTATCCTCGCATTCCACGCTCTCCTGACTCTGTCCTCACGGACACCGTAACTACGGCTACCGGCTGGAGCCGGTAACCATGGCATCGGACAATTCGCCTCAGGCAGGTATTCTTAGCAGCATAGGCATCGCCACAGCAATGCAAATCCACGTCAGCCAATGGGAGCGTAATGCAGTGAATTAAAGGGAGAGGGGTTACCAAACAGAGCTAAATCCTCTCTGGAGTGAGTGAGTGAGTGAGTGGCACACACACACACAGCTCTGAGATGTTGTGAATAGCCATGTCATGGTGGGGCGTACTCGTGGCCCTGCATAAAACCGTGTCGGTATCTAAATGGGTTTGCTTACATCTACAATCAATAAAAAAACTATGAATTCTTTAAAAGCCTTGTTTATGCTACGGCGGCTGCGTTTTTAAAATGGAACCACCCACTGTGCCACCTGACCCCTTACCACGCCGATGAGGTCACCGCGGCCGTACTCTCCGGTCAGCTCCTTCTTGCCGTCCTCCTTCATGATGACGGAGCGCAGACGGCCACTCAGAACTATGAAGGTGCTGTCTGACTTATCCCCCTGTCTGAGAGAGAGAGAGGGTCAGACTTATCCCCCTGTCTGAGAGAGAGAGAGAGAGGATCTGACTTATCCCCCTGTCTGAGAGAGAGGATCTGACTTATCCCCCTGTCTGAGAGAGAGAGAGAGGATCAGACTTATCCCCCTGTCTGAGAGAGAGAGAGAGGATCAGACTTATCCCCCTGTCTGAGAGAGAGAGAGAGGATCTGACTTATCCCCCTGTCTGAGAGAGAGAGGATCAGACTTATCCCCCTGTCTGAGAGAGAGAGAGAGGATCTGACTTATCCCCCTGTCTGAGAGAGAGAGAGGGTCAGACTTATCCCCCTGTCTGAGAGAGAGAGAGGGTCAGACTTATCCCCCTGTCTGAGAGAGAGGGAGAGAGGATCTGACTTATCCCCCTGTCTGAGAGAGAGGGAGAGAGGATCTGACTTATCCCCCTGTCTGAGAGAGAGGGAGAGAGGATCTGACTTATCCCCCTGTCTGAGAGAGAGGGAGAGAGGATCTGACTTATCCCCCTGTCTGAGAGAGAGGGAGAGAGGATCTGACTTATCCCCCTGTCTGAGAGAGAGAGAGGATCTGACTTATCCCCCTGTCTGAGAGAGAGAGGATCTGACTTATCCCCTGTCTGAGAGAGAGAGAGAGGATCTGACTTATCCCCCTGTCTGAGAGAGAGAGAGAGGATCTGACTTATCCCCCTGTCTGAGAGAGAGAGAGGATCTGACTTATCCCCCTGTCTGAGAGAGAGAGGATCTGACTTATCCCCCTGTCTGAGAGAGAGAGAGGATCTGACTTATCCCCCTGTCTGAGAGAGAGAGGATCTGACTTATCCCCCTGTCTGAGAGAGAGAGAGGATCTGACTTATCCCCCTGTCTGAGAGAGAGAGAGAGGATCTGACTTATCCCCCTGTCTGAGAGAGAGAGAGAGGATCTGACTTATCCCCCTGTCTGAGAGAGGGAGAGAGGATCTGACTTATCCCCCTGTCTGAGAGAGAGGGAGAGAGGATCTGACTTATCCCCCTGTCTGAGAGAGAGAGAGAGGATCTGACTTATCCCCCTGTCTGAGAGAGAGAGAGGATCTGACTTATCCCCCTGTCTGAGAGAGAGAGGATCTGACTTATCCCCCTGTCTGAGAGAGAGAGAGAGAGAGAGGATCTGACTTATCCCCCTGTCTGAGAGAGAGAGAGAGGATCTGACTTATCCCCCTGTCTGAGAGAGAAAGAGGGTCTGACTTATCCCCCTGTCTGAGAGAGAGAGGATCTGACTTATCCCCCTGTCTGAGAGAGAGAGAGGATCTGACTTATCCCCCTGTCTGAGAGAGAGAGAGGATCTGACTTATCCCCCTGTCTGAGAGAGAGAGAGAGGATCTGACTTATCCCCCTGTCTGAGAGAGAAAGAGGATCAGACTTATCCCCTGTCTGAGAGAGAGGGAGAGAGGATCAGACTTATCCCCTGTCTGAGAGAGAGGGAGAGAGGATCTGACTTATCCCCTGTCTGAGAGAGAGGAGAGAGGATCTGACTTATCCCCCTGTCTGAGAGAGAGGGAGAGAGGATCTGACTTATCCCCCTGTCTGAGAGAGAGGGAGAGGATCTGACTTATCCCCCTGTCTGAGAGAGAGGGAGAGAGGATCTGACTTATCCCCTGTCTGAGAGAGAGAGAGATCTGACTTATCCCCCTGTCTGAGAGAGAAAGAGGGTCTGACTTATCCCCCTGTCTGAGAGAGAGGATCTGACTTATCCCCCTGTCTGAGAGAGAGAGAGAGATCTGACTTATCCCCCTGTCTGAGAGAGAGAGAGGATCTGACTTATCCCCCTGTCTGAGAGAGAAAGAGGGTCTGACTTATCCCCCTGTCTGAGAGAGAGAGGATCTGACTTATCCCCCTGTCTGAGAGAGAGAGAGGGATCTGACTTATCCCCCTGTCTGAGAGAGAGAGAGAGGGATCTGACTTATCCCCTGTCTGAGAGAGAAAGAGGATCAGACTTATCCCCCTGTCTGAGAGAGAGGGAGAGAGGATCAGACTTATCCCCCTGTCTGAGAGAGAGGGAGAGAGGATCTGACTTATCCCCCTGTCTGAGAGAGAGGGAGAGAGGATCTGACTTATCCCCCTGTCTGAGAGAGAGAGAGAGAGAGGATCTGACTTATCCCCCTGTCTGAGAGAGAGAGAGAGAGGATCTGACTTATCCCCCTGTCTGAGAGAGAGAGAGGATCTGACTTATCCCCCTGTCTGAGAGAGAAAGAGGGTCTGACTTATCCCCCTGTCTGAGAGAGAGAGAGAGAGGGTCTGACTTATCCCCCTGTCTGAGAGAGAGAGAGGATCTGACTTATCCCCCTGTCTGAGAGAGAGAGAGAGGATCTGACTTATCCCCCTGTCTGAGAGAGAGGGAGAGAGGATCTGACTTATCCCCCTGTCTGAGAGAGAGGGAGAGAGGATCTGACTTATCCCCCTGTCTGAGAGAGAGAGAGAGGATCTGACTTATCCCCCTGTCTGAGAGAGAGGGAGAGAGGATCTGACTTATCCCCCTGTCTGAGAGAGAGTGAGAGAGGATCTGACTTATCCCCTGTCTGAGAGAGGGAGAGAGGATCTGACTTATCCCCTGTCTGAGAGAGAGAGAGAGGATCTGACTTATCCCCCTGTCTGAGAGAGAGGGAGAGAGGATCTGACTTATCCCCCTGTCTGAGAGAGAAAGAGGGTCTGACTTATCCCCCCGTCTGAGAGAGAGAGAGGATCTGACTTATCCCCCCGTCTGAGAGAGAGAGAGGATCTGACTTATCCCCCTGTCTGAGAGAGAGAGAGGATCTGACTTATCCCCCTGTCTGAGAGAGAGAGAGGATCTGACTTATCCCCCTGTCTGAGAGAGAGAGAGAGGATCTGACTTATCCCCCTGTCTGAGAGAGAAAGAGGATCAGACTTATCCCCCTGTCTGAGAGAGAGGGAGAGAGGATCAGACTTATCCCCCTGTCTGAGAGAGAGGGAGAGAGGATCTGACTTATCCCCCTGTCTGAGAGAGAGGGAGAGAGGATCTGACTTATCCCCCTGTCTGAGAGAGAGGGAGAGAGGATCTGACTTATCCCCCTGTCTGAGAGAGAGGAGAGAGGATCTGACTTATCCCCCTGTCTGAGAGAGGGGAGAGAGGATCTGACTTATCCCCCTGTCTGAGAGAGAGGGAGAGAGGATCTGACTTATCCCCCTGTCTGAGAGAGAGGGAGAGAGGATCTGACTTATCCCCCTGTCTGAGAGAGGGGAGAGAGGATCTGACTTATCCCCCTGTCTGAGAGAGAGAGAGGATCAGACTTATCCCCCTGTCTGAGAGAGAGAGAGGATCTGACTTATCCCCCTGTCTGAGAGAGAGAGAGATCTGACTTATCCCCCTGTCTGAGAGAAAAGAGGGTCTGACTTATCCCCCCTGTCTGAGAGAGAGAGGATCTGACTTATCCCCCTGTCTGAGAGAGAGAGAGGGATCTGACTTATCCCCCTGTCTGAGAGAGAGAGAGAGAGATCTGACTTATCCCCCTGTCTGAGAGAGAGAGAGGATCTGACTTATCCCCCTGTCTGAGAGAGAAAGAGGATCAGACTTATCCCCCTGTCTGAGAGAGAGGGAGAGAGGATCAGACTTATCCCCCTGTCTGAGAGAGAGGGAGAGAGGATCTGACTTATCCCCCTGTCTGAGAGAGAGAGAGGATCTGACTTATCCCCCTGTCTGAGAGAGAGAGAGAGGATCTGACTTATCCCCCTGTCTGAGAGAGAGAGAGAGGATCTGACTTATCCCCCTGTCTGAGAGAGAAAGAGGGTCTGACTTATCCCCCTGTCTGAGAGAGAGAGAGGATCTGACTTATCCCCCTGTCTGAGAGAGAGAGAGAGGATCTGACTTATCCCCCTGTCTGAGAGAGAGAGAGAGAGGATCTGACTTATCCCCCTGTCTGAGAGAGAAAGAGGATCAGACTTATCCCCCTGTCTGAGAGAGAGGGAGAGAGGATCAGACTTATCCCCCTGTCTGAGAGAGAGGGAGAGAGGATCTGACTTATCCCCCTGTCTGAGAGAGAGAGAGAGGATCTGACTTATCCCCCTGTCTGAGAGAGAGAGAGGATCTGACTTATCCCCCTGTCTGAGAGAGAAAGAGGGTCTGACTTATCCCCCTGTCTGAGAGAGAGAGAGGATCTGACTTATCCCCCTGTCAGAGAGAGAGAGAGGGTCTGACTTATCCCCCTGTCAGAGAGAGAGGATCTGACTTATCCCCTGTCTGAGAGAGAGAGAGGATCTGACTTATCCCCCTGTCTGAGAGAGAGGGGTCAGACTTATCCCCCTGTCTGAGAGAGAGAGGGGTCTGACTTATCCCCTGTCTGAGAGAGAGAGGTCAGACTTATCCCCCTGTCTGAGAGAGAGAGGGTCTGACTTATCCCCCTGTCTGAGAGAGAGGATCTGACTTATCCCCTGTCTGAGAGAGAGAGAGGATTGTTTCAACTGTAGCCAGACAAATTCAAGCATCCCGAATTGTAGTAATGTCTTGACATTCATTATCATGTTTGAGGTTAAAAGGGATTTTAGTCTTTTTTTCTCCTTGCCCAGAGTCAGACCAACTCATGGAATCCATTTTTATGTCTCCGGGTGCCGTTTGGAGATGATTGAAGTCCCGTAATAGACGCTAACAGAGGCAATAATGGGACAGATGCGCTGCCATCTCTACGCGCCAGAGAACAAGGAAGTGGATAGAATCTCGTTTCTTATTATCATCAGTCAAATGAAAAATATGACAAATAGCGACTACTTTGTGAGACTATGAATGACCAACCACCCAGCTTTGGAGTAGTTAAGTCTTATTTCTTTAACTTTAAATCATCTCCAAACCTGCATGCAGATACATAGAAATGGTATGTAGAAAAACAACCTCAAATCTTGAAATCTCGCCGTATCCCTTTAAGAATAATCACACTTGGGGATTCATTGCAGATGGAAATACTGTAGATCAGTGAAGGCAGTGAAGCTGAACATCGGTGTGGACAGAGGGGTTTACCTACCTGTAGACTGCCCGGCCGGCCTCCACAGCCATCCAGTCCAGAGCAAAGTCTATCTGCCTGACGAAGGACGACATCCTCCGCACGACCGTGTGAGCTACGTTCAGCACCACTGTGGGTTCTGCACGCATGATCCTGAGGGGTGGGACACACACACACACAGGTAAATGTCGGAGTGTGCATGCATGTATGCATATGAAATACATGGGCACGACAGTGTGTATTCCCAGTGCCTCACTCGTAGAAGTGAGTCTTGGAAATGGAGAGGAAGCTGCAGTCTCGGTGGGCTCGGACAGTGAAGATGAGGGGCTCGCCGGTCAGTACAGCCAGCTGGCCCACCAGCTCCCCGGGGTGGGTCACAAACAGACATGTGTCCTCCTCGCGGTCGATCATCCGCTGGTACACATGCAGCAGGCCCAAGATCACAAACTGCACACTCACCTCCTGAAACACACTGGGATGATGACTTTCCAGGAAATCAAGTTCCTAATAATAATTCATATTTATACCGGAAAAATTGGAAGTGCCAATTTAAAAACCAAGAAATGGTCACTTCTCCCAAAATAAGATTGTCGCAGGGCCACATTGTCGACTTGGCTGCTCCTCCATGTCCAGATTTCACAGCGAAACACAGCGAAACTGATATTTGGTCATGAGTGTAACTTTGATCTCCAATGACATTGTTGTGAATTGCGAAACAATATGTTCATAAATTTGGAGCGTGACGATGTTCCTCAATTAACTCATTAACTGCATTTACAGCAGTAGGCCTAGGCTACCCCGAGGAAATTGTTTAAATATGAATCTCTTCACGGGGACCAATTCTTTAAAAATATATATCCATATCGACCTTCATACAGTGTGTTGATCACACATTCTCTAAGTAGGCTCTCATATGGGCAGCGATACGAGACAGTGAAGCAAGGGGATAGCGGTATTTTGACATACAGTGCCTTGTGAAAGTATTCGGCCCCCTTGAACTTTGCGACCTTTTGCCACATTTCAGGCTTCAAACATAAAGATATAAAACTGTATTTTTTTGTTAAGAATCAACAACAAGAGGGACACAATCATGAACGACATTTATTGGATATTTCAAACTTTTTAAACCAAAAACTGAAAAATTGGGCGTGCAAAATTATTTAGCCCTTTTACTTTCAGTGCAGCAAACTCTCTCCAGAAGTTCAGTGAGGATCTGAATGATCCAATGTTGACCTCATGCATGGATTACAGTACAAAGTTAGGAATTGTCATGCGAGACAGGAGTCGGGATTTGGGGTTTCAGTGGGATTGGGGCGACAGGGAAATAGGCTCTATATAAGGCTACTACTTGCGTCAATAATACACTTGATTTAGGCTACGTTATTGCACGCTCCATGTCTTAGGTCCGTTAGGATCACCACTTTATTTGAAAAATGTGAAATGTCAGAATAATAGTAGAGAGAATGATTTATTTCAGCTTTTATTTCTTTCATCACATTCCCAGTGGGTCAGAAGTTTACATACACTCAATTAGTATTTGGTAGCATTGCCTTTAAATTGTTTAACTTGGGTCAAATGTTACGGGTAGCCTTCCAGAAGCTTCCCACAATAAGTTGAGTGAATTTTGGCCCATTCCTCCTGACAGAGCTGGTGTAACTGAGTCAGGTTTGTAGGCCTCCTTGCTCGCACACACCTTTTCAGTTCGGCCCACAAATTTTCTATGGGATTGAGGTCAGAGCTTTGTGATGGCCACTCCAATACCTTGACTTTGTTGTCCTTCAGCCAATTTGCCACAACTTTGTGAAGTATGCTTGGGGTCATTGTCCATTTGGAAGAACCATTTGCGACCAAGCTTTAACTTCCTGACTGATGTCTTGAGATGTTGCTTCAATATATCCACATACTGCCATCTATTTTGTGAAGTGAACCAGCCCCTTCTGCAGCAAAGCACCCCCACAACATGAGCTGCCACCCCCGTGCTTCAAGGTTGGGATGGTCATTATGGCCAAACAGTTCTATTTTTGTTTCATCAGACCAGAGGACATTTCTCCAAAAAGTATGACCTTTGTCCCCATGTGCAGTTGCAAACCATAGTCTGGCTTTTTTATGGTGGTTTTGGAGCAGAGCCTTCCTCCTTGCTGAGCGGCCTTTCAGGTAATGTCGATTTCGGACTCGTTTTACTGTGGATATAGATACTTTTGTACCGGTTTCCTCCAGCATCTTCACAAGGTCCTTTGTTGTTCTGGGATTGATTTGCACTTTTTGCACCAAAGTACATTAATTTCTAGGAGACAGAACGCGTCTCCTTCCTGAGCGGTATGACGGCTGCGTGGTCCCATGATGTTTATACTTGCGTACTATTGTTTGTACAGATGAACGCGGTACCTTCAGGTGTTTGGAAATTGCTCCCAAGGATGAACCAGACTTGTGGAGGTCTACCAATTGTTTATATGAGGTCTTGGCTGATTTCTTTTGATTTTCCCATGATGTCAAGCAAAGAGGCACTGAGTTTGAAGGTCGGCCTTGAAATGCATCCACAGGTACACCTCCAATTGACTCAAATGATGTCAATTAGCTTATCAGAAGTTGCTGAGAACATGACATCATTTTCTGGAAATTTCCAAGCTGTTTAAAGGCACAGTCAACTTAGTGAATGTAAACTTCTGACCCACTGGAAATGTGATACAGTGAATTATAAGTGAAATAATCTGTCTGTAAACAATTGTTGGAAAAATGACTTGTGTCATGAACAAAGTAGATGTCCTAACCGACTTGCCAAAAATATAGTTTGTTAATTAACAAGAAATGTGTGGAGTGGTTGAAAAACGAGTTTTAATGACTCCAACCTAAGTGTATGTAAACTTCTGACTTCAACTGCATACAAGAGTAAAGATGATCATTAGCACTCACCTTAACTAACATTTTCCCAGCCTAATTGTTACCAAATATCCAAATGGAGATTTAGTGTTAAACACAAATTTGATATTGATTGATTTATCTAGATCGGGTCCCCTGCGCTTGTCTCAAAACAGCGCGATCACAATCAAAACAGTGCTGAAATGATAACCTAGGTGACCACACACACACCTATGACAGTTGAATATGACTTTGGGAGTTTCAGTAGAAGCCAGAATTTGATAAGTTACTAAAATTGCTTTAGCCTACTTAATTCCAATATTTTCCTCATTCAGTTGATCCTTAACTAAAGACTTTCTGTCTCTGCGCCTTTTCTAGACACAATGGCTGTTTCCTCCTCACTTCGCTGCCGCCCGTAGCTCTTTCATTTCTGTGATGCTGGACCACGTCTGGGCTTTCATTTGTGGGTCAGAAGGGGACAGAAGGGTATAGAATTTTCCTTTCTGACGGTGAACTCTAAACGGCATTCGGTTTTCGTGTGTCCAATCCAGTGTCAATTATGCGCGTGCTTTGAATATATGGCGAATTTGTGTGCTAAATACATTAGCCTAAATGCTTTCATGTGACAACCTGTTTGTATAATGTCCCATTTAATTTTTTTTTGCAATCTTCTGCTGTACATGTTGCGCATTTTGTGGAATTGCATCAGTGCGACAGTGGGAGGAAATGTTGTCATTTCCCCAGTGTTCGGATTATTCCATTGGTCCATTAAGCTGGAAGTTAAATCAAGCACAGACAAAGGAAAGCTTCCAAGTAGTATTTGAACCCAGGTGTGGATAGGTATGACCAAAGAGGAGAACCAGGTGTGGATAGGTATGACCAAAGAGGAGAACCAGGTGTGGATAGGTATGACCAAAGAGGAGAACCAGGTTGATAAAGTAAAGCAGACAGTATGGTGCTCTGACCTGGTCTCCCTGTCTGGCCACCACAGAGCCTGCTTTGACCTGGTGCAGAGTCACCCTGCCCTCCAACAGACCAGGGTCCTGACAGAGAGGGAGAGATTATGGTACAGCAGGATTAAGGGATTCAGACATTGACGAGAGACACCCGGTACCGTCTCACTGTAATGCTCTCCACAGATGTAGAACGGCATACGGCCGTCGAGCCACACATGCACAGAAGAATGACTTGAAAGGTAACGACTGTTCTAGTTATTCTACGTCTATGGAGAGCATTACAGTGAGAAATAGATCCACCCGTCACACTGGAATGTCTGGTACTTACATTTCCATGCATTTAACAATATACTATAGATCTATATCCGATCTATATGGTACTCCCTCCATGCATTTAACAATATACTATAGATCTATATGGTACTCCCTCCATGCATTTAACAATATACTATAGATCTATATGGTACTCCCTCCATGTATTTAACAATATACTATAGACCTATATGGTACTCCCTCCATGCATTTAACAATATACTATAGATCTACATGGTACTCCCTCCATGTATTTAACAATATACTATAGATCTATATGGTACTCCCTG
>NW_027009237.1:0-50168 GCF_036934945.1 Oncorhynchus masou masou | reverse complement strand
GACTCGGTACTGGTAGCCCCCTGTATATAGCCTCCACATTGACTCTGTACTGGTAGCCCCCTGTATATAGCCTCCACATTGACGCTGTACTGGTAGCCCCTGTATATAGCCTCCACATTGACTCTGTACCGGTACCCCCTGTATATAGCCTCTACATTGACTCTGTACTGGTACCCCCTGTATATAGCCTCCACATTGACTCTGTACTGGTACCCCCTGTATATAGCCTCCACATTGACTCTGTACTGGTACCCCCTGTATATGACCTCCACATTGACTCTGTACTGGTACCCCCTGTATATATCCTCACTATTGCTATTGTTATTTTACCGATGCTGTTTAATTATTTGTTACTTTGATTTATTCATTTTTTAAAACTTAACTATTTTTTATTTAGCATGTTTTTTATTCTAAATTTCTTAAAACATTGTTGTTTAAGGGCTTGTAAGTAAGCATTTCACTGTTGTATTTGGTGCATGTGACAAATACAATTTGATTAGATTAGTCGACCATGAGGTCCTGACATTGTTGACACCGTAATAGATTTATAGTGAGATATGTGACCTGGAAAATAAGATCTGAATGAACCGAGCCAAGACTGGTGGTTTTGTGGATCCATGCAACAGCATCTGACCTTTCATATCCAGATTTAGATTTTTACTGGCTGTGTCATTTTAATGGATGAATCATGTAAAATAAATGCTGACGTGAGCCAATGCTCTGGGGCGTCTCAGGCAAAGCTCTGGGGTGTCTCAGGCAAAGCTCTGGGGTGTCTCAGCCAAAGCTCTGGGGCGTCTCAGGGAAGGCTCTGGGGTGTCTCAGCCAAAGCTCTGGGGCGTCTCAGGGAAGGCTCTGGGGCGTCTCAGCCAAAGCTCTGGGGCGTCTCAGGCAAAGCTCTGGGGCGTCTCAGGGAAGGCTCTGGGGCGTCTCAGGGAAGGCTCTGGGGCGTCTCAGCCAAAGCTCTGGGGCGTCTCAGCCAAAGCTCTGGGGCGTCTCAGGCAAAGCTCTGGGGCGTCTCAGGGAAGGCTCTGGGGCGTCTCAGGCAAAGCTCTGGGGCGTCTCAGCCAAAGCTCTGGGGCGTCTCAGGCAAAGCTCTGGGGCGTCTCAGGGAAGGCTCTGGGGCGTCTCAGGGAAGGCTCTGGGGTGTCTCAGCCAAAGCTCTGGGGCGTCTCAGGCAAAGCTCTGGGGCGTCTCAGGCAAGGCTCTGGGGTGTCTCAGCCAAAGCTCTGGGGTGTCTCAGCCAAAGCTCTGGGGTGTCTCAGGCAAAGCTCTGGGGCGTCTCAGGGAAGGCTCTGGGGTGTCTCAGGGAAGGCTCTGGGGCGTCTCAGCCAAAGCTCTGGGGTGTCTCAGGGAAGGCTCTGGGGCGTCTCAGGGAAGGCTCTGGGGCGTCTCAGCCAAAGCTCTGGGGCGTCTCAGGCAAAGCTCTGGGGCGTCTCAGGGAAGGCTCTGGGGCGTCTCAGCCAAGGCTCTGGGAAGGCTCTGGGCGTCTCAGGCAAGGCTCTGGGCGTCTCAGGCAAAGCTCTGGGGCGTCTCAGGGAAGGCTCTGGGGTGTCTCAGGGAAGGCTCTGGGGCGTCTCAGGAAGGCTCTGGGGGCGTCTCAGGGAAGGCTCTGGGGCGTCTCAGCCAAAGCTCTGGGGTGTCTCAGGGAAGGCTCTGGGGGCGTCTCAGGGAAGGCTCTGGGGGCGTCTCAGCCAAAGCTCTGGGCGTCTCAGGCAAAGCTCTGGGGCGTCTCAGGGAAGGCTCTGGGGCGTCTCAGGCAAAGCTCTGGGGTGTCTCAGGGAAGGCTCTGGGGCGTCTCAGGGAAGGCTCTGGGGTGTCTCAGGGAAGGCTCTGGGGCGTCTCAGGCAAGGCTCTGGGGTGTCTCAGGGAAGGCTCTGGGGTGTCTCAGCCAAAGCTCTGGGGTGTCTCAGGGAAGGCTCTGGGGCGTCTCAGGCAAGGCTCTGGGGTGTCTCAGCCAAAACTACGTTGTGAGGACAGACTGAGTCATTTTTACGGAACAAAATGAATTGGATCAGGAGTTACTATCTGATCCTCCCAAGGCCCTGCTAAAATACATCAAATATGTACAATAACAGTTTTATAATGACAGTTTCCTCAACTGCTTAATGACATCTGTCAGTTAAGAACAGTATATCAGGGGCCTGTAACTCCTGCTCTGGACAGCCCATCCACATGGTGTGTCAGTTTAAAGTTTTAATGTCACTTGCACAAGTACAGTGAAATGCCTTTCCTGCAGCTCTAAACACAATGATACAGTAATCAATATACAAATAAGAAATAAGAACACATCATATATACAGGGACAGTTCCAGTACCATATTTACAAAGTGCAGAGATACTGGAGTGAAAGAGGTTGATATGTATGAAAGAGGTTGATATGTATAATGGTTAGTTGACAAGGCATCAGTATATTTTATTTTACCTTTATTTTACTAGGCAAGTCAGTTAAGAACAAAATCTTATTTTCCATGATGGCCTAGGAACAGTGGGTTAACTGCCTGTTCAGGGGCAGAAGACAGATTTGTACTTTGTCAGCTCGGGGGTTTGAACTTGCAGCCTTCCAGTTACTAGTCCAACGCTCTAACCACTAGGCTACCCTGCCGCCCAAACACTGGAGCTGCAACGTATATGAGGATTTTTTGTGAGTGTGTGTGTGTAGAGTCAGTATAAATGTATGTGTATATTATGTGTGTGTGAAGGCAAATTATGGAGTGAGTGTTTGTGTGTTCGGGGTCCCTGTGCCTGTGCACAAGGACAGTGCATAAAATACAAGGGTCAACTCAGATAGCTACTTAGCAGTCTTATGGTTTGTGGATAGAAGCTGTTCAGGAGCCTGTTGGTGTCAGACTTGATGCACCGATACCGGTGGTCGTGCGGAAATGGAGAGAAAAGTCTGCGGCTTGGGTTGCTGGAGTCTTTAACGATTTTCTGAGCCTTCCTTTCACACCGCCTGATATAGAGGTCCTGGATGGCAGGACTGGGCTGTCTACTGGGCTGTCTACTGGGCTGTCTACTGGGCTGTCTACTGGGCTGTGATCGAGGGCGATGCTCTTGCCATACCAAGCGGAGACGCAGCCAGTCAAGATGCTCTCAATGGTGCAGCTGTAGAACTTTTGTAGGATTTCAGAGCCAGTGCCAAACCTTTTCAACCTTATGAGGTTAGAAGAGACACAAGTGTGCTCATGTGTGTGTGGACCATTTTTAAAATCCTTAGTGATTTGTTCCCCCGAGGAATTTGAAAATATCTACCCGCCACACTGCTCGCCCCATGTTTTCTGTAGTCCGCGATCAGCTCCTTGGTGTTACTCACGTTGCGCGAGAGGCTGTTGTTCTGTTTCCATTGATCATCCTTGAGATGTTTCTACAACTTGATTGGCGTCCACCTGTGGTAAATTCAATTGATTGGACATTATTTGGAAAGGCACACACCTGTCTAGATAAGGTCCTAAAGTTGACAGTACATGTCAGAGCAAAAACCAAGCCATGAGGATAAAGGAATTGTCTGTAGAGAGACAGGATCGTGTCGAGGTACAGATCTGGGGAAAGGTACAAAAAAAGTTCAGCAACATTGAAGATCCCCAAGATCACAGTGGCCTTCATCATTCTTAAATGGAAGAAGTTTGGAACCACCAAGACTATTCCTAGAGCTGGCCGCCCAGCCAAACTGAGCAATTGGGGGAGAAGGGCCTTGGTCAGGGAGGTGACCAAGAAACTAATGGTCACTCTGACAGAGCTCTAGAGTTCCTCTGTGGAGATGGGAGAACCTTCCAGAAGGACAACCCATCTCTGCATCACTTCACCAAAAAGGCCTTTATGGTAGAGTGTACAAGAAGGAAGCCACTCCTCAGTAAAAAGCACATGACAGCCCACTTGGACTCTTAGAAACAAAATAAGAATGGGAGAAACTCCTGATAAACAGGTGTCATACCCAAGAAGACTAGAGGCTGTAATTGCTGCCAAAGGTGCTTCAACAAAGTACTGAGTCATGGGTCTGAATACTTATGTAAATGTAACATTTCAGTTTTACATTTTTATAGATTTGCTTTTTCATTATGGGGATTTGTGTGTAGATTGATGGAGGGGGGAAAAAACAATTTAGTCCATTTTAGAATAAGGCTGTAAGGTAAAAATTCAACGGGCCTGAATACTTTCTGAATGCACTGTACAGTAGGTTTCTTATGTAGGTGGATGAGGGCAGTGTGGAGTACAATTGGTATTCCATTATCTGTTGATCTGTTGGTGTGGTATGCATATTGGAGTGGATCTAGGGTGTCTGAGATGATGTTGTTGATGTGTGCTATAACCAGTCTCTCAAAGCTTCATGATTACAGATGTGAGCGCTACAGGGCGGTAGTCATGTGGAGAGAAGCCTTGGAGTTTTTGTGAACAGGAATGATGATGATCATCTTAAAACACGTGGGGATGAAAAGAGGTTGAAAATGACCATGAATATGCCTGCCAGCTGTTCTGCGCACGCTCTGAGAATGCACCCT
This sequence comes from Oncorhynchus masou masou, assembly GCF_036934945.1. Lineage (NCBI taxonomy): Eukaryota > Metazoa > Chordata > Actinopteri > Salmoniformes > Salmonidae > Oncorhynchus > Oncorhynchus masou. The sequence goes on along the minus strand of NW_027009237.1, from coordinate 45,675 downwards.
GGAATACCGTAGGGCCCCGGGGCTTTGCGGGTGTTGACCTAATTGAAGACCTTACACACGTTGGCCTCAGAGAGTGATCACCCTATCCTCTGGGTCAGTGGCGGCCCTCACACCCTGCACCATATTCTTATTGTCGAAGCGTAAAATGCATTAAGTTTGTCTGGTAGAGAGGCATCATTTGGCATATCATGGCTGGGTCTTCTTTTGTAATCCACAATGGACTGGAGGCCTTGTCACATTCGGTGGATGCTTTTTAATTTTTTCGTTTATTTAACTAGGCAAGAGTCAAGAAAAAAATTCTTATTTATAATGATGGCATACCCCGGCCAAACCCACCCCTAACCCGGTTGACGCTGGGCCAATTGTGCACCGCCCTATGGGACTCCCGATTACAGCCAGTTGTGATACAGCCCGGGATCAAACCCGGGTCTGTAGTGATTACGGTGCAGTGCCTTAGACCACTGCTCCACCCGGTCCCCTAATTGTGCTGTGTAATATGATTCCACCTTATTCCTATTGTCAGAAGGTGGGTGTAGCTGGTGCATGAAGTCAGGCGTGGGAGAGCAGAATGAGTGAGCAATGTACTTTACTCAACAAGGCAACAATTATACTTGACTAAAACGGCAATGATAACACACGGGTGACCACAGCACCCGTCCAAAAAAAAAACAGCCATCAAAATAAACCTAACTGAATATGTAATAATCCCGCACTACACCATGGGTGAAACAGAGGGTTTAAATACAGGGACATATAATTGTGAAATGGAAAACAGGTGTGTGAAAACAAAGACAAAACCAACGGAGAAAGAAAAGTGGATCTGCGATGGCTAGTAGACTGGTGTGGTGGCATATTTCTGCTTTACCAAATGAGGAGAGTTACTAACTACACACCAGCCAGAGATATACTTAAACTACATCTTTAATAATAATAATAATACACTTTGCGATAGCATTTGACTTTCAACAATTCACTATTTCTAATGAACCATTGAGAAATACCAACAGAAAAGTACAAAGATCTTTTATAGCCAAGATACACCCCCCTCAACTTACATGACGAATCACAGATCTTAGGAACTGTTCACAAATAAATATTTTTTCTTCCCTTAGCCAGATAACATTCGCTAATAATTATCGTTGGGTTTGGTCCCTCAGACAAGGTTCTAATCTTATTCCTGGTACTTCATAGTACAAAACACCAACTCATGCAATGGCATATATCAATTATCAACTCCAGATACTCCCACCTCAAGTAAAACCCCTCTTGACCCCACTCCTGGACAAGCTCACTGAAGGGAGTGAGCCTCTAGGTCATACACCATACACTTACCAGGATAAGTGTAACATCAGAGATGACATCCAATGGTTCCAGACTCTGCCATACACCTCCCCCAATGGGAAAAGGAGGGAGTGACTGGCGCACAGACATTGTGGAGACAAGTAATTGGTTCCCCATTAATCACGCCATCCCTTCCCATGGTTTAAGAATAGTTAAAGACACATTCACATATGAAGACAATGTTCCATTCTGTCCTCTTCCCTTTCTGATATTCTGCATAGCACCAGGGACATGTGAAAGACAAGCCTGACCTCTCCTCTCTCTAGGCCCCAGGTGACTGAGCCCCAGCTGAGGGAAAAGTGCAACTGACAACACTATAGTCCAATCTATGCATGGTCAGTAGATGTGCCAAGCTCATAGGTATGTCTCTATGAGCTTGGCACATCTAACCAATGGGATTTTTGCCCATTCCTCAAGCCAAAACTGCTGCAGCGCTTTGAAGCTGGATGGGTTCCGCTGGTGTAGAGCAATCTTTAAGTCATACCACAGATTCTCAATTGGATTAAGGTCTGGGCTTTGACTAGGCCATTCCAAGACATTTAAATGTTTCCCATTCAACCACTTAAGTGTTGCTTTAGCAGTATGCTTAGGGTTATTGCCCTGCTGGAAGGTGAACCTCCTTCCCAGTCTCAAATCTCTGGAAGACTGAAACAGGTTTCCCTCAAGAATTTCCTTGTATTTAACGCCATCCGTCATTCCTTCAATTCTGACTAGTTTCCCAGTCCCTGCCAATGAAAAACATCCCCACAGCATGACGCTGTCACCACCATGCTTCACTGTGGGGATGATGTTCTCGGGGTGATGAAAGGTGTTGGGTTTGTGCCAGACATAGCATTTTCCTTGATGGCCAAAAAGCTCCATTTTAGTCTCATTTGACCAAAGTAACTTCTTCCATATGTTTGTGGAATCTTCCACATGCCTTTTGGTGAACACTAAAAGTGTTTGCTTATTTTTTTCTTGAAGCAATAGATTTTTTTCTGGCCACACTTCAGTAAAGCCCCTCTCTGTGGTGTGCGGCTTAAAGTGGTCCTATGGACAGATACTCCAATCTCTGTTGTGGAGCTTTGCAGCTCCTTCAGGGTTATCTTTGGTCTCTTTGTTACCTCTCTGATTGATGCCCTCCTTGCCTGGTCGGTGAGTTTTGGTGAGCGGCCCTCTCTTGGCAGGTTTGTTGTGGTGCCATATTCTTTCCGTTTTTAATAATGGATTTAATGGAGCTTCGTGGGATGTTCAAAGTTTCGGGTATTTTTTGTTATAACCCAACCCTTATCTGTACTTCTACACAACTTTGTCCCTGGCCTGTTTAGAGAGCTCCTTGGTCTTTAGAGTGCCACTTGCTTGGTGGTGCCCCTTGCTTAGTGGTGTTGCAGACTCTGGGGCCTTTCAGAACAGGTGTATATATGCTGAGATCATGTGACAGATCATGTGACACTTAGATTGCAAACAGGTGGACTTTATTTAACTATTTCTGTGACTTCTAAAGGTAATTGGTTGCACCATATCTTATTTTCAAGCTTCATAGCAAAGGAGGTGAATACATAGTATGCACGCACCACTTTTCCTTTTGAAATGTTTTCGAATATTTTACAATAATCCACATAAAAATCCATTTAAATGACAGGTTGTAATGCAACAAAATAGGAAAAATGACTGTTCCTGTCCTTACCCGTAGCCTAAGGGTTGTCTGCAAAAAACCTGTGTGTGTGTCTTGTTCCACCCCAGCACTAAGACAAACGGGTTCAGCTGGGGGTTTTCCAGACTGAAGGGATTTAATAGACTCAAAAAGTTATTGTTCTGTAAGTTGGTCTTCGCACACTGATCTTTTTATACAGTTTCATTTTTTTGTATTATTTGGAAAGAATTCCTTACAGTAATTGTCATTAAGAAAGAGACAGAAAAGAAAACATCTTACTTAAAATATTTAGCTTCCTCTTTTAAAATATAATTTGCAGATTCAATTACTAATGCGTTTCTGCAAATTATTTTTGGTAGCGTTCCTGTGTTGCAGATTCAGGAAAAATTTGGTGCATTTTTCTCCATATTCCATCCAGTTTGCTTTATTCTTGTAATAGATTACATTGGATCGTTCTTGAATAAGTTACTCCAGTTCTTTTTGTTTTTCCTCTAACTTATTTCGTATCTCTGTGGTATCGTTTTTGATACAAAAATATTTCATGTATGGTAGAGTGGGACCAAAGTAACATGGTGGCAAAATGAACCCCCATTTTCCTCAGAAGCTAGAATGGCGTAGCAAAGTCAGTACATTCATAACGTGGAGGACATCCTCCCTGCAAGAAAACAGTACAGTGCGACCATGTTTTGACAGATTTTTCAACAAAAAGTGGTTTTGAGCCATGTACAGTAAGTAAAAAAAACAGACCCAGAAGTATTTTTTTGTGTTGTAGAGTTGTTTAGTTGTTAAATGGTCTGAACTGTAATTTTCTTAACCCATCTAGTGACTCAATGACAGCATAGGTTTCAAGTATCATGCTAGCTAGTCTTGGGTGTTAGCCTGGGAGAAGTTACAGGAGAGACGGGTGGGACGAAAATAACACCTCGTAAACCGATGACCTGGAATAAAATACATGTTTTAGCACAGGCCATTTTCTCCTCTAGTTCATATTGCTTTTATAATGTTAGCAAAATATCAAACAGGTCACTGAATGTTTTACAATTATATAGGACTTCATTAGAATTATGCCTTAATCAATCGACTTCACGAGTCAGCTTGTCACGTAAGCTTAGTGGTTAAAATTATCTATATGATTCTGGTGGTCACTTCCCTTATGTTAAGTCATGGAAGCTTAATGATGATTTTGCGTTTGTGTTAAGGATAAAGATTTTTTTCTATCAAAACAAGAGGAGCGAGCACAGCAAGGAACAGCTGGAGCACACCTGATTGGTGCGGCTAAGCATGAATATTAATTGAAAATGGTAAATAACATTTCCTACTACATTACCATTAAAGCGAAAAGAGAAAACTATGGTTAATATAGCTATTATGTCATCTGTTTTTGGTCCGATTTAATATTGTAAGGCAAAATATTGTGGTTGCACAACATTGCGATGTTGGCGTATGGATCATATTCATAAATCACGAACCCAGAGCATTAATTATTCAAATCAACACAAACATGAAATAATGATTGATATTACATTTGTTGAAAGTAACAGCATTACAAACCAGAAGCATGGAGATAAGACAGCTGTTACTTCTGTCCCAAGGCCGTGTTACTCCCTTCCCGGTAGTGCTGTTCTCTGTCTATTTAATTTCAACTCATTTACCCTAGAAGTGAAATTACAGTTGCTATTGGTAGATGACATATATAAGTTGTTTGTCATAAAATATGGTGTCTCTGTTCGATCTCTAGTTAGGAAAAAAAAATAAAAGTGTTACTTTCGTCACGGCTTTTCCCTACAAAACCACAAATATCTTGATTCCAATGAAATGCTAGACTCAAATAGAGAGAGAGGCCAAGTCTTACTGATATAAAGAAGTGGTTCACTACACTCAGTTAGTGGAAATGTCAGACTGCATTTTACTGCACATCTAATAAAGTGCCAACACCAGTTGTACACACGTGATACGCATCCTTGATAAGTCACACTGCAAAAGGGGAAATTATTGGCCTAACCAACTACATGACAAGCTAATGTCTCATGGGAAGTGGTTTGTCTAATGTTTTAAAATACTATTTTATGTTTCTATACTACACTGAACAAAAATAATAACGCAACATGTAAAGTGTTGGTCCCATGTTTCATTCACTGAAATAAAAGATCCCAGAAATGTTCCGTACTCACAAAAAACATATTTCTCTCAAATTTTGTGCACACATTTGTTTACATCCCTGTTAGTGAGCATTTCTCCTTTGCCAAGATATTCCATCCACCTGACAGGTGTGGCATATCATGAAGATGATTAAACAGCATGTTCATTACACAGGTGCACCTTGTGCTGGGGACAATAAAAGGCCACTCTAAAATGTTCTGTTTTGTCACACAACACAATGCCACAGATGTCTCAAGTTTTGAAGGAATGTGCAATTGACATGCTGACTGCAGGATTGTCCACCAGAGCTGTTACCAGAGAATTTAATGTTAATTTCTCTACCATCGTTTGAGAGAATTTGGGAGTATGTCCAACCAGCCTCACAACCGTAGACCTCATGTATAGTGTTGTGTGGGCGGCGGTTTCGCTGATGTCAACGTTGTGAACAGAGAGCCCAATAGTGACAATGTGGCAATGGTATGTGCAGGCATAAGCTACGGACAACAAACAGAATTGCATTTTTATCAATAACAATTTCAATGCACAATGATACTGTGATGAGATCTTGAGGCCTATTGGCATGCCTTTATTCTGCCGTCATCACCTCAGCATGACAATTCATGGGTCCATGTCACAAAGCTCTGTACTCAAAGCTGAAAATGTCCCCGTTCTTCCATGGCCTGCATACTCACAAGACATGTCACCCATTGAGCATGTTTGGGTTGCTCTGGATTGAAGTGTACGACAACGTGAGCATGCATGACCGACAGCATGTTCCAATATCCAGCAACTTCACACAGCCGTTGAAGAGGAAACACTCTACAGGCCACAGTCAACAGCCTGATCAATGCGAAAGGGAGATGTGTCGCGCGCTGCATGAGGCAAATGGTGGTCACACCAGATACAGATTGGTTTTCTGATCCATGCCCCTACCTTTTTTAAGGTATCGGTGACCAACAGATGCATATCTGTATTCCCAGCCATGTGAAATCAATAGGTTAGGTCCTAATGCATTTATTTCTATTTATTTCTATTGAGTAGTAGCCAGTCGTCCTCACTGAACCATCTGCCACCGCAGCTCTGGGCGCCAGAAAGCTCTCCACATATACAGTTCAGAGTAGTAGCCAGTCGTCCTCACTGAGCCCTCTGCCTCAGTACTACATTCCTACTGGATCTCCTATTCCTCTCAAGCTTCAGGTGACTCCTCAAATGAAGGAACCAGCAGCCAGGTGAAACAAGAAGCTGGTACTGTGTCCAGATGCATCATTCAAACAAAAACAATAGCCAGCAGCAGAACTCGGCGGTCCGGTTCTGTGAGCTTGTGTGGCTTACCACTTCACGGCTGAGCCGTTGTTGCTCCTCGATGTTTCCACTTCACAATAACAGCACTTACAGTTGACCGGGACAGCTCGATTAGGGCAGGTCTTTGACAGTGCCACGTTGAAAGTCACTGAGCTTTTCAGTAAGGCCATTCCACTGCCAATGTTTGTCTATGGAGATTACATTGCTGTGTGCTCGATTTTAAACACCAGTCATCAACTGCTGTGGCTGAAATAGCCGAATCCTCTAATTTGAAATAGTGCCCACATATAGTACCAGTCAAATGTTTGGACACACCTACTCAAGGGTTTTTCTTTATTTTGCTATTTTCTACGTTGTAGAATGTAGAACAGTGAAGTCATCAAAACTATGAAATAACACATGGAATCATGTAGAAAGCAAAAAAAGTGTTAAACAAATCAAAATATATTTTATATTTGAGATCTTTCAAAGTAGCCACCCTTTGCCTTGATGACAGCTTTGCACACTCTTGACATTCTCTCAACCAGCTTCATGAGGTAGTCACCTGGAATGCAGCAAACGGAAATGGATTATGAATAGGTGTCACACCCTGATCTGTTTTACCTGTCTTTGTGCTTGTCTCCACCCACCTCCTGGTGTCGCCCATCCTCCCCATTATCCCCTGTGTATTTATATCTGTGTTCTTTGTTTGTCGGTTGCCATTTTGTTTTGTTTGTGAAACCAACCAGCGTTTGTTCCCCTGCCTGTTTCTTGCTCCTGTTTTCAAATCCTTCCCTGTTTTGACCATTCTGCCTGCCCTGACCCCGAGCCTGCCTGCCGTTCTGTACCCCACCTCTCTGGATTATTGACCCCTGCCTGCCCTGACCCTGAGCCAGCCTACCGTTCTGTACCCCACCTCTCTGGATTATTGACCCCTGACCCTGAGCCTGCCTGCCGTTCTGTACCCCACCTCTCTGGATTATTGACCCCTGACCCTGAGCCTGCCTGCCGTTCTGTACCCCACCTCTCTGGATTATTGACCCCTGACCCCGAGCCTGCCTGCCGTTCTGTACCCCACCTCTTTGGATTATTGACCCCTGACCCTGAGCCTGCCTGCCGTTCTGTACCCCACCTCTCTGGATTATTGATCCCTGACCCTGAGCCTGCCTGCCGTTCTGTACCCCACCTCTCTGGATTATTGACCCCTGACCCTGAGCCTGCCTGCCGTTCTGTACCCCACCTCTCTGGATTATTGACCACTGCCTGCTTTTCACCTGTCGTTTGCCCGCCAGGTTTTAGAAATAAAAGTTTGTTTCTTCGACACTGTCTGAACCTGAAACCTGAAACATGTTAATAGACTCAGAAAGAGGAAGCGTTAACTACCTGAGAAAGGAAGGTTAGCTAGAAAGTCACAATCTGTACGCCACATTATTGTAGCTATTAGGGTGACTCCTCACCAAACTAGAAAAAATGCCTTGATTTGGGGGATTTTCACAACATTTAATCCATAGAAGGGTCCTTTGGAGTTTGGTAGGATTGTTGACATATATTTGACATCTGTATCTTAAAGCATATTTGAGAAATAACATTGTGACCTTAATGACCCTGTTAAAAATCTGGTATGTGGTTTTCGTTAACGGCTGAACAGAACATGATGAGAGGCGGGCAGTGTTTTGTGTAACTCCATACAGGTTAATTTGCTAAATTTCATTGGAATTGTTGACATATTGACTTAGATGTGATGATAGAAAAATGTTTTATTGAACACTGAGCATTGATCAACGCTTCATAAGCAGCCGGTGGCCGCCAGCTTCTTACTGTTTTGCTACACTGTGCCTAATGAACACAACCCTGATTCTGATCCAACAAGTTGAGTACAAAATTATTTCGATGATTTCGATATTAAAGTTGACCGTGATTATGACTGTTTGATATAGTATGTATTGTTGGTACCTGGCCCTGTCCGTGGGATAAATTGCAGGACTATGAAGCAGAGGTTCCTACTACAGAGATCAAGGCTATTACCAAAGCAGCAGTAAACTGGGCAAACTTATTTTCAACACCTATTCAACTCATTCACATTATTAGCAGTTGATGTTACTCTTCAATAACACAGACCCCAAAGCAAATCAGGGGAAGAAAAATAGGTTTATTCAAAGAGGACAAATCATAGATGTTATGCATGTTCATTCTCCCCTGTCCTCAGTGATTCTCTCCTCAATGATTCTCTCCACAGAACAAAGGGACAGGGTGTAATGTATAACCTCCAAACCTCGCCTGTGGTTGACCAATTAGAATTCCTTGCAGTAAAACTGGGCTAATGTCCAAATAACAAGTATCCTGTTTCAGGTTTAATATATAGACCATTCAAACCAATGGAAACTTTCCACATGTAGCGATGAGTCCAGGACTGACATTCCTACACAGAGTTTGAACTGAAAAACAACTATTTCCATTGATCGTAAATTCCCTATTGACCTCTAGTCCTCTGCGTTGTGTATTATCTTAAAATATTCTTACAACATGCAGACGCACAATACTGGCCCAGCGTCGTCCGGGTTTGGCCGGTGTAGGCAGTCATTGTAAATAAGAATTTGTTCTAAACTGACTTGCCTTGTTAAATGAAGGTTACACACAGACAGGAACACTTTCCATTTTTCCCATGATTTAAATCAGTCTTCCAATTTGGGGACTAAATGTGAAGTGTTCCCACTTCTAAACATCGATTATTGGTGGGGCCATCTAGTGGAGTTTGTATGGTCATATCCTCTGGTGAAAATGGCAGCAAAACTGCCAAATAAGCAAAAGCCAAATACCTTAGATATATTGCTGTGGAAGCTGGATGTATTTCTGATACACCCATTTCTGAACATGGCCATGTTGGGATTGGAAATGATCTGTTGCTTTAGTTTGCTTCGACTGTATTGGGATCAAATTGGAGTTTCAAGAACAGCTCAGCAGGTTTGATACCATCTCATTGAGGCAGGGTCATAAAACATGAAGAAATCCCAAACTACTTTAGGCTGCCAGTTTCGGAACACGGTCATGTTTGGAGAAGGTCACCGACGGGGTAATAATTGTGGACTTGTTTGTCTAAAGATCTGTAAAACACAACAGCTCCCCATTTGATCCAAGTGTTTCTCCTTGTAAATGTTTTAGATTAAAATTACATTTATCCCTCCATTGACTTCACTCTGCCTGCTGAAAGGTGAAGACCTCATACCTTTACTGTGGACCACAGAGAGATCTGATACAGGCCAGCACATTATGTTGACCTTATTAGTCGACCATGAGGTCCTCACATTGCTGACACCGTAATAGATTTACAGTGAGATATGTAATATGGAAATTAAAATCTGAATTAACCGAGCCAAGATTGGATGTTTTGTGGGTCCATGCCACAGCATGTGACATACCACATCCAGATTTAGATTTTTTGTGGCTTTGACATTTTAATGGATTGAATCATGTAAAAAAAATGCTGACGTGAGCCAAGGCTCTGGAGTGTCTCAGGCCAACTACTTCACAGGTCATTTTACAGAACAAAATGTATTGGATCAGCAGTTACTATCTGATCCCCCCAAGGCCCTGCTAAAATACAAATGTACAATAACAGTTTTATAATGACAGTTTCCTCAACTGCTTAATGACATTTGTCAGTTAATAACAGTATATCAGGGGGCTGTAACTCCTGCTCTGGACAGCCCATCCACATGGTGTGCAGGCTTTTATTCCAGCCCAGCACTAACACAGTGGGTTCAGCTAAATCAAATTATCATAACCTTCAATTTATCCCTTAATTACTTGAAGTCAGGTTGGGATTCCTATGAGTTGGGAGCCATCAGCCAATGAAGAAGAATATAATTGACTATTCTAAAATGGAGATAGCCTCAATGGCACTGCCCATGATGTCACAGCCACTATTATGGCACAGATACAAATATGAGTCCTCTATCTATCTGTTGTTAACACGTGTATCCGCCCTCTCTAAAATAGTCCTGCCTAATCTCATCTCCTCCCACCTGCCTTTCATCTTTGAGGACTCATGTATTTCCATTGTTAGAGTGATCACTCGAATATCTTGTCAATATAATACACAATCTTTGGCAAAATCAACTTGTTGTGAAGGGTCATGCCACCTAGTTAAACGAAGGTTACACACAGACAGGAACATTTTCAATTTTTCCCATGATTTAAATCAGTCTTCCAATTTGGCTAACTTGAATGTGAAGTTTTCCACTTCTAAACATTGATCGTTGGTGGGTCTAGCTGGTGGAGTCTGTATTGTCATATCCTCTCTCTCAAATGGCAGCAAATCTGTCAATGAAGCAAAGCCAAATGACCTTAGATACAGTGCCTTGCGAAAGTATTCGGCCCCCTTGAACTTTGCGACCTTTTGCCACATTTCAGGCTTCAAACATAAAGATATAAAACTGTATTTTTTTGTGAAGAATCAACAACAAGTGGGACACAATCATGAAGTGGAACCACATTTATTGGATATTTCAAACTTTTTTAACAAATCAAAAACTGAATAATTGGGCGTGCAAAATTATTCAGCCCCCTTAAGTTAATACTTTGTAGCGCCACCTTTTGCTGCGATTACAGCGGTAGGTTGCTTGGGGTATGTCTTTATCAGTTTTGCACATCGAGAGACTGAAATTGTTTCCCATTCCTCCTTGCAAAACAGCTCGAGCTCAGTGAGGTTGGATGGAGAGCATTTGTGAACAGCAGTTTTCAGTTCTTTCCACAGATTCTCGATTGGATTCAGGTCTGGACATTGACTTGGCCATTCTAACACCTGGATATGTTTATTTTTGAACCATTCCATTGTAGATTTTGCTTTATGTTTTGGATCATTGTCTTGTTGGAAGACAAATCTCCGTCCCAGTCTCAGGTCTTTTGCAGACTCCATCAGGTTTTCTTCCAGAATGGTCCTGTATTTGGCTCCATCCATCTTCCCATCAATTTTAACCATCTTCCCTGTCCCTGCTGAAGAAAAGCAGGCCCAAACCATGATGCTGCCACCACCATGTTTGACAGTGGGGATGGTGTTCAGGGTGATGAGCTGTGTTGCTTTTACGCCAAACATAACATTTTGCATTGTTGCCAAAAAGTTCAATTTTGGTTTCATCTGACCAGAGCACCTTCTTCCACATGTTTGGTGTGTCTCCCAGGTGGCTTGTGGCAAACTTTAAACAACACTTTTTATGGATATCTTTAAGAAATGGCTTTCTTCTTGCCACTCTTCTATAAAGGCCAGATTTGTGCAATATACGACTGATTGTTGTCCTATGGACAGAGTCTCCCACCTCAGCTGTAGATCTCTGCAGTTCATCCAGAGTGATCATGGGCCTCTTGGCTGCATCTCTGATCAGTCTTCTCCTTGTATGAGCTGAAAGTTTAGAGGGATGGCCAGGTCTTGGTAGATTTGCAGTGGTCTGATACTCCTTCCATTTCAATATTATCGCTTGCACAGTGCTCCTTGGGATGTTTAAAGCTTGGGAAATCTTTTTGTATCCAAATCCGGCTTTAAACTTCTTCACAACAGTATCTCGGACCTGCCTGGTGTGTTCCTTGTTCTTCATGATGCTCTCTGCGCTTTTAACGGACCTCTGAGACTATCACAGTGCAGGTGCATTTATACGGAGACTTGATTACACACAGGTGGATTGTATTTATCATCATTAGTCATTTAGGTCAACATTGGATCATTCAGAGATCCTCACTGAACTTCTGGAGAGAATTTGCTGCACTGAAAGTAAAGGGGCTGAATAATTTTGCACGCCCAATTTTTCAGTTTTTGATTTGTTAAAAAGTTTGAAATATCCAATAAATGTCGTTCCACTTCATGATTGTGTCCCACTTGTTGTTGATTCTTCACAAAAAAATACAGTTTTATATCTTTATGTTTGAAGCCTGAAATGTGGCAAAAGGTCGCAAAGTTCAAGGGGGCCGAATACTTTCGCAAGGCACTGTAACTGCATAGTCCCCCGCCCCGCATAGACCCCCGCCCCGTAAGTTTCCTTGATAAATCACACTGCAAAAGGGCAGACAATATATCACCTTAAAACACATCATTTGTATTGCTGCTATTTAAAAATGACATAGGATGTTGACAGGTCAACAATCACCGGTTATGTGTCAGTGGGTGATAACTAAGTTGTTGGATTAAATGTGGATGTATTTTTTTTTAATTATTAAACTTGTATTTAATGAGCAAAAAGCATTCAGTCATGTCCACTTTGATCTGTGTGTAATCTAGATTTCTGTTTCAGGAAGGAAAAGAGTTCAAAGATGCAGACATTTATGAGATGAACCCCCCTAAGTACGACAAGATTGAGGACATGGCCATGATGACCTACCTGAATGAAGCCTCTGCGTTGTATAACCTTCAAAGTCACACCGCTAAAGGGTAGACTATTGGCCTAACCCACTAAATGACAAGCTATTGTCTCATGGGAAGTGGTTTGTCTAACATTTTAAAATACAACGACACAGTGCTCACTGCATTGTGAGAAGACCATGGCTGTAAAGTCAGTTGAGGTCTTTGTGGCCAAATGCACAGTTGTCTAGTTGGGTATGACAGCTGCACATATACCAGAGGGTAACTTCTGCCCAGAGCAAGTTTGGAGCTTAGAGAAACATCTTCCTCAAATACAAAAACACAGGTCATATATCATGCAAGATCTTTGCACATTAAAATAACTTCATGTCATAAACGTTTAGTTTGCATGGTGCTAATTTTCTCTCCACCCACAAACATGGCAAATAAATATATTGTCTATTAACAGTGGTATCGGTGCCAGAATTAGGCTGCGTTGGCAGATATATCAAACAATAAACCCTGGCTGCAGTGAAGACGAGACCACAGTCCAAGAAATGAAAAGGCCTTGATGGGATCCTTCCAGATGGTCACCCTGCTCAACTAGTGTATCCAGCAGATATGGGGCTTCTTGTACTGATGTGCTGTGTGGACACTGGGCATAAAGAATGAATCAATATCAATATATAATAGTAGATAAGGTAATCCAAGCAATAACAATAACCCTAGAGAGGGAACAAATAAATATAGTGCCTTCGGAAAGTATTCAAACCCCTTGACTTTTTCCACATTTTGTTACATCACAGCCTTATTCTAAAATTGATTAAATCACTTTTTTCCTCCTCAATCTACACATCTATATCCCATAATGACATCACAATAGCCCATAATGCCAAAGTGAGAAACTGTTTTAGACATTTTTGCACATTTATGAATATAAGTATTCAGACCCAAAACAAGCCAAAGGAACCCAAAAGTACCTAAAAGAAAACAAAAAAGGCGTCCAAAATCATCAAGCAGAATAAAACGATCCAGCTTTATATCCTTTTTGTAAAATGTTCCATGGTGATGGGGCAAAGCTAAAAGCACTCCTACCAAACTCTGTTCTTATGTTGGGAACATTATATAAAATTATATCCTACCAAACTCTGTTCTTATGTTGGGAACATGATATAAAATTATATCCTACCAAACTCTGTTCTTGTGTTGGGAACATGATATAAAATTATATCCTACCAAACTCTGTTCTTATGTTGGGAATGTTATATAAAATGATATCCTACCAAACTCTGTTCTTATGTTGGGAACATGATATAAAATTATATCCTACCAAACTCTGTTCTTATGTTGGGAATGTTATATAAAATTATATCCTACCAAACTCTGTTCTTATGTTGGGAACGTTATATAAAATTATATCCTACCAAACTCTGTTCTTATGTTGGGAATGTTATATAAAATTATATCCTACCAAACTCTGTTCTTATGTTGGGAACGTTATATAAAATTATATCCTACCAAACTCTGTTCTTATGTTGGGAATGTTATATATAATAACATTATATACACAGTGAACATGTGTTTTTATAAAATTCTTACTCAAAATACACCACATTTTTGTTACCTGAGAACAAACTTGCAAACCCCTTCTTCTCCCCCCTGCTCTTCATTAAGTGCCTGTGTATTGTCAGAGTTCAACCTCCCCCTGCTCTTCATTAAGTACCTGTGTGTTATCAGAGTTCAACCTCCCCCTGCTCTTCATTAAGTACCTGTGTGTTATCAGAGTTCAACCTCCCCCTGCACTTCATTAAGTACCTGTGTGTTATCAGAGTTCAACCTCCCCCTGCTCTTCATTAAGTACCTGTGTGTTATCAGAGTTCAACCTCCCCCTGCTCTTCATTAAGTACCTGTGTGTTATCAGAGTTCAACCTCCCCCTGCTCTTCATTAAGTACCTGTGTGTTGTCAGAGTTCAACCTCCCCCTGCTCTTCATTAAGTACCTGTGTGTTATCAGAGTTCAACCTCCCCCTGCTCATCCTGGACTTCTATTGGAATTCTTTGTGTCGTTTTGTTCCTAACTTATTAGGTTCCAGAACTGTAGAGTATGTCATATCTGTATCTACTCACGGTTTAATAACTGCCCTCTCTGAAATTTGTGTTAGAATAGGCAGCCTTCTATAAAACACATGCTTTCTAAGATGGCCTCTTGTATTCCTATCTTTACACTGTTTAAATAAGTGCTCCGCTCTGCACATTACAGACCACAGGTCCCTTAATAACACATCATTCCAATAATCAAATCAAATCAAATGTATTTATATAGCCCTTCGTACATCAGCTGATATCTCAAAGTGCTGTACAGAAACCCAGCCTAAAACCCCAAACAGCAAGCAATGCAGGTGTAGAAGCACGGTGGCTCAGAAAAACTCCAATAAGGCTTGTTGTCCAGCTTGTAAACGTTCCTGACTTGGGGGTGTATTCTCTATTCACATCATTTTTTGACCATTTCAGAATATAGGATATAACAAAATGTTTCATACCCCACATCTAAATCAAGTTGTGTTTCTCCACACTGTCTTCTGATGAGTTCTCTCAGTGTTCCGCCATTTCAGGACAGAGGAAATCATTAGGCACATTTCTTTTCTTACATTTAGGCCTTTGCAGGATATGTATATTTTGCCCTGAGTGAAGCTCAGTAATCGCACAGAAACTTCATGGCCAAACAGAAAAGGTCATAAATAAAGGTCATCGTTGAAGCCAGCTCAGCTGCTAAGAAGTTAACTTCAGAGTGTAATAAACGTTTGAGGCAGTTATATCGCTGTCAGCAATATGAGTGGATAAGATTATTGAAATACTGGACTGGTGATATGTGTCATAAGAATCCTACTGGACCGTTTTAGCCAACTGACATGTGAGACATATAAAAGTGCCTCCAGAATCTTCAATAGGAACATGGGTCATTCCATGATCAAATCAAATTTTATTGGTCACGCACTTTTAGCAGATGTTATTGCGGGTGTAGCGAAATGCTTGTGTTTCTAGCTACACCAAGATTGGACTTTTCAATGTTCAATGTTCGCTTTGAACAAAAATATTTCAAAAGGGAACAGATTCATCATATCAAAACGAGAGTTCAGTTTACGTTGACCTTAAAATGAAAAACATGACATAATTAATAATCTTCCAACGTGTATTTGTCATATTAACAAAACAACTAGCAATGATACAATTATGATGAAAACTTGGAGACATTTTGGGGTTAAGGAGGTTAAAATCTTCCTAGAGGTCACAGAGGGTTCACAGAGGGACATTCCTAAATGCATTTTGGGGTTAAGGAGGTTAAAATCTTCCTAGAAGTCACAGAGGGTGCACAGAGGGACATTCCTAAATGCATTTTGGGGTTAAGGAGGTCAAAATCTTCCTAGAAGTCACAGAGGGTGCACAGAGGGACATTCCTAAATGCATTTTGGGGTTAAGGAGGTCAAAATCTTCCTAGAAGTCACAGAGGGTTCACAGAGGGACATTCCTAAATGCATTATGCCACTTTAGCAAGTCTTGATTCATATTAGAAATCAGAGCATTTCATTTAATACAACAGGCTTTTAAAATGCAATATTTGTACACAATTTCTACATAAAATGTCAAAGGGATGTGAAAGGGACTCATTTCATGGAACGACTATCAAACTGAAGATAAATAAACTACATGACCAAAAGTATGTGGACACCTGCTCGTCGGGCATCTCATTCTAAAATCATAGGCATTAAAATGGAGTTGGTCTCCCCTTTGCTGTCATAACAGCCTCCACTCCTCTGATAAGGCTTTCTACTAGAACATTGCTGTGTGGACTTGCATCTTAAGCCACAAGCAACGTGGACTCAGTCCATTACAGTATATGAGGTTCAGTGGAAGTGGAAGTTACATTGGGAAGAATCAAACTTTTGTTATCGTCATAATTATTAATAATGACATCTATCATTTACGTAAATTCAGTGAAATTCAATTCAGAGACAAATATGACATTAAAAAGTAATGTCATGGGAATGTGGTGCTCCTGGAAGTGGGAGGTGCTAGTGAGACACAGAAATAAACAGGTCTCTCATCCAATACATGTCCTTTCCCAGAGTGGTCCATAATTAACTTTTGCTTGGTTAGCACTTCCAACCAGATATAAGGAGGCTGAGGCCCCAGCATCCATAAGTCAGATACCTTCTTCCTCTGTGGTAAGACCTCTACATCTCCTTAGATGTTTACATTTGTCTCATCTTTGTACTCAGCATCTGAGGCAGTAGCTAACTGCACTGTTTGAATTGACTTCTGCATGTCTCTTGTAAGATTTGACCATAACACTATCAAGTGGGACCTATAAAAAAATATATATTTGCATCATGTGTTATACTTCAAATGTGTTTTATTTCAAATCTGTAACTTTAATTTACAGTCAAAGGTGGTGCTCCTGCACTTGAAAGGGTGTTCTAGAATGTATCTGGGTTTTCAGGGGAATGTATTTGAATTCCTGACAGAATGTGTAGTAAAGTGAGTTGGTGTTCTAGAATGTATCTGGGTTTTATGGGAATGTATTTGAATTCCTGACAGAATGTGTAGTAAAGTGAGTTGCCACTAGGAAAATTAAAGTTACCAGTTGCACCTGTAGTTGAATTTGACATGTAATGATTGAGTTAAATGTTTTCTAGCCCTTCAGGGGATAAATGATAAGGCTTTAGACTGGTGTGTTTTCACGACACTCTAATGTGTCACAGGGTCCTCCAAGAAGTACACATTCATCTGTAGGAGGGGAAAAAGAAGGTGAGACATGGTTTGACTCTTCACATAAAAAGTGTGAGAATATTCTGAGCGATACCGCTCACCTAACTCTGTTGACTGGGGAGGAAGCACCACAGAGTCAATCATGTTTCTTGTTTTATCTCTTTCCTAGTTATCCGTCACCATGAGTACGGACGCAGAGATGCAAATCTACGGCAAGGCTGCCATATACCTTCGTAAGCCTGAGAGGGAAAGGATTGAGGCACAAGCCGCACCCTTTGATTCAAAGAACGCCTGCTACGTGACAGACAAGGTGGAGCTGTACCTTAAGGGTTTAGTCACTGCCAGGGCAGAAGGGAAGTGTACTGTAACAGTTACGAGACCTGACGGAAGTAAGGAGGTAAGCCTGATCTGAAAAGTAGTCAAGTTTAATTTTGTGAATTTACTCTATTTCTTAAAAAAATCACTGAAAATCCAAACAATGTCTATAAGGCAATAAGAAATCAGTTACAAAAAAATAGATTAAGAAACATTACATTATGTTTTGCAGACAAAGTATCACCTTAAAACACATACTTTTAATTGCTGCTATTTAAAAATGATATAGAATGTTGACTAGTCAAGAATCACCAGTTATTTGTCAGTGGGTGATAACTAAGTAGTTGGATTAAATGTGGATATATATTTTTTAAATGATTCAACTTGTATTTAATGAGCAAAAAGCATTCCGTCATGTCCACTTTGATCTGTGTGTAATCTAGATTTCTGACTGTTTCAGGAAGGAAAAGAGTTCAAAGATGCAGACATCTATGAGATGAACCCCCTAAGTACGACAAGATTGAGGACATGGCCATGATGACCTACCTGAATGAAGCCTCTGTGTTGTATAACCTCAAAGAGCGTTATGCAGCATGGATGATCTATGTAAGAAACCTGCACATACAAACACACACATACATGAACATAATAAATATATACATACAGTACTACACATACATGAATGGTAGAAACCAAAACATATCAATACAGTAGACCCACATCAGTTTACCAAAGTACACCCACATCATCACATCAATCCAGGTAAATGTCAATCTGACTTTGTTAATCTCCTAAATGAATTATGCTTTCATCCAGACCTACTCTGGGCTCTTCTGTGCCACGGTGAACCCCTACAAGTGGCTCCCTGTGTACGACGAAGAGGTTGTCAACGCCTACAGAGGGAAGAAGAGGATGGAGGCTCCACCCCATATCTTCTCTGTGTCTGACAACGCCTTTCAGTTCATGATGATTGGTACGATATCTCATGTATGGATGGATGGATGGATGGATGGATGGATGGTTGGTTGGTTGGTTGGTTGGTTGGTTGGTTGGTTGTTTGGTTGGATGGATGGATGTATTATTGTGTGGTTGGATGGTTGGATGGACGGATGGTTGGTTGGTTGGTTGGATGGATGGATGGACGGATGGTTGGTTGGATGTATTGTTTGGTTGGATGGACGGATGGACGGATAGATGTCCAAAAGTGCATATGGAAAGATGGATGGATCTATCAATGGAAATTAAAAACTGCCTCAGTCAGGTATCTACTGTTTTGTAACAGTTTCTAACAATATTTGATTCTCACTAAGCTATCACTACAATGGAACATTTTCAAAAATTAAATTCATGATGATGCTATGAATTAAATAATGTCCCCTGAATGTTTCTTGAGCATGATAAGTAATATGTTTTTTGGTTCCAGATAAGGAGAACCAGTCCATCCTGATTACGTAAGTTGTTTACTAAAATGTCACTTGAGGAAGTGTTTCTATTGTAATAAGTTGGGTCACTTGGTGTGATGAAATACATGACAATATGAATAGATTAGAGCATCAGGCTATGTGTAATAACGAGTCGATGAGTGGAAATATTTGTTATTGATTTACTTATCTTAGAAAACAGGTATTTTTCAATGCTATTTCTTGGTGAAAGCCAATCTGACACTCAAACATGTAACTAAAACCCCTCTTTCTCTGTCATATAAACCAGCGGAGAATCCGGTGCAGGAAAGACTGTCAACACCAAGCGTGTCATCCAGTACTTTGCCACCATTGCAGTGTCTGGTGGCAAGAAGGAAGCAGACCCCAACAAAATGCAGGTAAGTTGTTCTTATGTTTGCCTTCTCATCACATTTCAGTTTGGTTTTCTGAGCAAACTTTTTTTCCAGCTGTGAATCATGTTTCAAGAAATTTGTTCAAGTCATAGAGAAAAACAAACTTTACCACTTTACCAGTTTTTGAGCAACTTGTGTTTGTCTCAATCAGGGGTCTCTTGAGGATCAGATCATTGCAGCTAACCCTCTGCTGGAGGCTTACGGTAATGCCAAGACAGTGAGGAACGACAACTCGTCTCGCTTTGTAAGTATTAATGGCATACTGTGGAAGTTACCTTATATTGGAAACATGTATTTCAGTAGTTCCCTTTTGTTAAATCAATAGATGTCCAACAAACTGTATAATTTAAAAGGGTCTATCAAAGTAAAATGTTAGATTATTTTGTTGACCTATTTCTGACCCCCATGCTCTACTACAGGGTAAATTCATCAGGATTCACTTCCAAGCTGGCAAACTGGCTAAAGCTGACATTGAGACCTGTGAGTTGGCTTTGATTATTTCTCAATGCTTTCCTAAGTTCACAGATAAAATGTAATTATATCATCTCCATTTTATCGCTCTCTTTCTCTCTCAGACCTGCTGGAGAAGTCCAGAGTGTCCTTCCAGCTGCCCGATGAGAGAGGCTACCACATCTTTTTCCAGATGATGACAGGCCACAAACCTGAGATAGTTGGTACGACAAAGTAGAGGTTCATGGGAAATTATTTCCACCCCCATCTGTGGAACTTGTTAAAAATATTCATAGTCCACACTAATAATACTATTACAATGATTACATCCAAGGTAACAAGGCATCTAGACATGGGTCAGGTCTCTGGGAAATATCTATCAAGTAATGCACTGTGATGCACTAGTCCACAAGTCTCAGTCTCCTCTTTTGATGCTATTCATTATATACTACATGTATTATTGAGTCCATCTATTGAGTAAAGGAGGGAGAGATACTGTAAAGTTAGAACAGCAGAATTCTAAGAGATTTAACTGACAAGCTGTTCTCCGTTGTCCACAGAATTGGCGCTCCTCACCACCAACCCCTACGACTTCCCCATGTGCAGTCAGGGTCAGATCGCTGTGGCCAGCATCGACGACAATGAAGAGCTGGATGCCACAGACGTGAGTTAAACAAACAGTCACGTAAAGCATCCCCAAGAGAGCTAAGTGCCTTGTGGAACTGTGTAACAAACTCCTTTTGTGTTTCCATCACTAATGTGTTGGCACCGAGTAATCTCGATTCATCACATTCGTTCTGGAGTGAGCCGAGAACTGTAGTGTAACTGAGCAAACTACCATTCAGTTAATCTCTGTTGTACTTCGTCTTTAATATCAGGATGCCATCACAATCCTGGGCTTCACTAATGATGAGAAGATTGGCATCTACAAGCTGACAGGAGCTGTAGTGCACCATGGAAACTTGAAATTCAAGCAGAAGCAGCGTGAGGAGCAGGCCGAGCCAGACGGCACAGAGGGTGAGTCCCACTCATAGATATACAATATGTAGAGCATTAGTCCCATTCCCCAACATAGAAATAGAACACCTAAGACAGACAGTGCCACATGAAAGTCAGGCAGGAGATCATTTTTGGGGACCAAATTACCACCTTCAGTTATGATTTGAGAAAACAATTTGTCAATGTGACATCCAAAACAAGTGATCTTGTGTCCCTGAGTCTGTTGTTGTTGGTTCTTTCTCCAGTGGCTGATAAAATCGCCTACCTGCTGGGCCTGAACTCAGCTGAGATGTTGAAGGCTATGTGCTACCCCAGAGTGAAGGTCGGCAACGAGTATGTGACCAAGGGACAGACTGTGGCTCAGGTAAGGTGGCCAAACATGGCATCTACCTTTTTCTGAGAGAGTAATTATTTTCGGAACGAGTGCATTGCTTTAATTGAATAGTGATGTTTTCTCCCAAGCTCGTATAACCTTATCACTGGACATGGTCAATATCTAATGTATTAATTTGAGGTATTATCATTGCAGGTTAATAACTCAGTCATGGCTCTGGCCAAGTCCATCTATGAGAGGATGTTCTTGTGGATGGTCATCCGTATCAATGAGATGTTGGACACCAAGAATCCAAGGCAGTTCTATATCGGTGTGCTTGACATTGCCGGGTTTGAGATCTTTGATGTGAGTATGAGAGCAGAACAAGACAATTAGTTGTGATTGAGATGGATAAAAAACTTGTATGATGAAATTATCCCTTTTAAAATTCCATCAACAGTACAACAGCATGGAGCAGCTGTGCATCAACTTCACCAATGAGAAACTGCAACAGTTTTTCAACCACACCATGTTCGTCCTGGAACAAGAGGAGTACAAGAAGGAGGGAATCGTCTGGGCCTTCATTGACTTCGGCATGGACTTGGCTGCCTGCATTGAGCTTATTGAGAAGGTAAGATGTCTGTGAGGATTATAATGGACCATTATAATGGGCCATAACAGAAAAGCGCTTAGCGACCGTTATTATCACAGTGGTACATTGCATCTGACTGTTGAGATCTCAATATGTTCCCTGAATCCCAAAATGAATATAATCCTATAATAGCATGTTTGCTAAAATAATAAATATGATCTTAAATCATGCTAATTTGATATACATCTCTTTTCGTAAAGCCATTAGGCATCTTCTCCATCCTTGAAGAGGAGTGCATGTTCCCCAAGTCTTCAGACACTACCTTCAAGGACAAGCTGTACTCCCAGCATCTTGGCAAAACAAAGTCGTTTGAGAAGCCCAAGCCTGCCAAAGGCAAGCAAGAGGCCCACTTCTCCCTGGTGCACTACGCCGGAACTGTGGACTACAACATCACTGGGTGGCTGGAGAAGAACAAGGACCCCCTGAACGACTCAGTTTGTCAGCTGTATGGGAAGTCAGGAGTCAAAATTCTGGCTGCCCTGTATCCACCTCCCCCTCCTGAAGGTAAGACTAGCATCACGTCACAATATTTAACTAAATAATAGTTATAACTCAGAACCAAATGTTCTTTAAAGTCTTTCAATGTATCACAATTTGTCAGGGTATATCACTGGGTTGATTTAATAAAACAATAGATGTTATTCTACACAATCTCATTGGCAGCATTTGCCTGTAGATATGTGTGAAGTTAACCAGAGATTCTCTGGTTTATACAGTGGGGCAAAAAAGTATTTAGTCAGTATTTAGTCAGCCACCAATTGTGCAAGTCCTCCCGCTTAAAAAGATGAGAGAGTCCTGTAATTTTCATCATAGGTACAAATATGACAGACAAAATTAGGGAAAAAAATCCAGAAAATCACATTGTAGGAGGGTATATAACAAAGTATTGAGATAAACTTTTGTTATTGACCAAATACTTATTTTCCACCATACTTTGCAAATAAATTCAGAGATTCTCTGGTTTATAATTAGTGTGCTTGCTGAAGACAAGACCACTCTAGATTTCTTACATACTCTTATTATTATTCTATTCATTCCACCCGCTCTAGGAAATGTATTTTTCTATTTATCTTTAACTTTTCCCCATTTTAACAGATAAAGCCAAGAAAGGAGGCAAGAAGAAGGGTGGTTCCATGCAGACTGTGTCCTCCCAGTTCAGGGTGAGCTTTTGAAATGTGTATATTCTGTGCTTTAAAAGGTGCATTGATTATCATAAATGATGTCTGAGAAAATGGTTTGTAACCCTCTTACAGGAGAACTTACATAAGCTGATGACCAACTTGAGGAGCACTCATCCTCACTTTGTGCGCTGCCTGATCCCCAACGAGTCAAAGACTCCAGGTACAAGAAATATTGAGTTAAATATGTCATCTTATCAGTATAATATCAGTAACCTTAACGATCCCAATCTATAATCTGTTTATTAGTATTAAAAGAGACTTGTTTTGTTTTACCAGGTCTGATGGAGAACTTCCTGGTTATCCACCAGCTCAGGTGTAATGGTGTACTGGAGGGTATCAGGATCTGCAGAAAGGGATTCCCCAGCAGAATCCTCTACGCTGACTTCAAGCAGAGGTACATTCACACAAACACACACACACACAGAGAGAGAGAAAAATGATTGGCACTCTTGATAAAAATGGCACTCTTGATAAAGATGAGCAGAAAATACTTTCAAATAACACTGATACTGAGCTATATTGTATGGTCAAACATTTGTGACAATCATGATTGGCACACCTGCTTTCAGTACAAGGACAATGGTCTTTTCATTGTATTTTGCACATCTTTATCAAGGGTGCCAATCATTTTTAATTACAATTTGGCATATTTATTTTGTTGGTGGAATTTTACCCCTTTTTTGCCCAATTTCGTGGTATCCAATTGTTTTTAGTAGCTACTATCTTGTCTCACCGCTACATCTCCCGTACGGGCTCGGGATAGACGAAGGTTGAAAGTCATGCGTCCTCCGATACACAACCCAATCAAGCCGCACTGCTTCTTAAATGGGGCTACATGTTCCCAACTGGGAACACCCCCCCCCTTCAGCCCAAACGGTGGCGCAGGGAAAGCAAAAATATTCTTAAAAATATTTAACCTCCACACATTAACAAGTCCAATAGCTTAAATGAAAGATAAACACCTTGTTCATCTACCCAGCATGTCAGAATTTTAAAATGTTTTACAGCGAAAACATAGCACATATTTATGTTAAACCACCACTAGGAAAACATACAATATGTAGCCACATGGCTATGCAAAATAGCACAATCACAAACGCAGGATTAAAAGAAAAATAATTCACTAACCTTTTGAAAATCTTCATCAGATGACAGTAATAGCACATGTTACACAGTACATTTATGTTTTTTTCAATAATATGCAATTTATATCCATAAATCTCCATTTACATTGAGCCATGTTCAAAAAATGCAGCAGAAATTACTGGAGAAATTATAAATATCTCCGGCAGCTAACGCCAGATAACAGCAATAAACATCATAAACTTTGACTAAATATACATGTTCTACATATATTTAGAAAGATACACTTCTTCTTAATGCAAACGCTGTGTTACATTTATTTTTAACGTTACAGAATTCGTTCACTATTCAATAATCTGAGACGGCGCTCAGCCATTAGCATTATTTCTCTACTATGTTGGATTCGACAAAAATACAATTTTATAACATAAATATTCCCTTACCTTTGATGGTCTTCGACAAGAATGTCGTGGAAGGAGTTATACTTACCTAATATAACGTTTGGTTGCTGTTGGTGTGTCTTTGTATTAGCAAACGCTAACATCTTCAGGTGAATTACCCCAAAAAGGACTTCTGATCACGAAAATTGCGCATCAAAACTTCAAATTTACATATTATATGTCGACTAAACTGGTCAAACTAAGTGCAGAATCAAGCTTTAGGATGTTTTTAACGTACAAAACAATTGGCGATTAAATCAAACATAACGAACTCTCTTCAAGCAAGCTGGGAAAAAAAAGACCCTTTTCACAGAGCGCGCACCTGAAAACTCGTGACACCTCAGTATTTTGCCCGCCAAGCAGTCAAAGCTCGTGCTATTTTCTCCGTTCCATGTCTCATTGACAGAGGAGAGCGCGCTGAAGAAATAGAAACTGTTCCCAGATCCGTAGCTTGTTGGGAAGGGTGGGAGCGATGACGTCAAAGTTGGAGCAACTTTCTTAGGAGAGAGAGAGAGTTTGGAAGAATGGCTGCCCTGTGAGTTCTGCTTTACATACAGACATAATTCGAACGGTTTTAGAAGCTTTAGAGTGTTTTCTATTCAATAATAATTATTATATGCATATATTAGCAATTTTTGACAGTTTTTTTTAAAGTTTACTTTGGGCACACAATTCATCCAAAGGGGGCAGTATTTCCCCGAGCCCCATCAGGGGCGCATCCAACCCGGAATGTGTCGTAGGAAACACCGTGCACCTGGCAACCTTGGTTAGCACGCACTGCGCCCGGCCCGCCACAGGAGTCACTGGTGCGCGATGAGACAAGGACATCCCTACCGGCCAAGCCATCCCTAACCAGGACGCTAGGCCAATTGTGCGTTGCCCCACAGCCCTCCCGGTCTGTTACGACAGAGCCTGGGCGCGATCCCAGAGTCTCTGATGGCACAGCTGCCACCCGGGAGGCCCCATATTTTAAAACTGTCTTCTCATTCAGGTACAAAGTACTGAATGCCAGTGTCATCCCTGAGGGCCAGTTCATGGACAACAAGAAGGCTTCCGAGAAGCTGCTTGGGTCCATTGATGTGAATCACGAGGATTACAAGTTTGGACACACCAAGGTCAGTCAAAAAACCCCAGAAAAATCTGACAACAAAACACAACTTGAATAATAATTTAAACCCGTACCATATAAAATCTCTGCAGGTGATCTATCCATCCCTTTGTTCTTTCTTCTTCATTTAACTAATGGAAAATGTGAAAAAACGTTGTAGTGTTTTTCTTCAAAACAAAACATTGTGTTTTTTCTTCAGTAATGCATCACAAGTATAGAAGAGAAACTAAAGTCATTATCATGTGCATTGTGTTAGAGTGGTATGGCTGCAGTTATCTGTATCTGAGTACATTATTAATCTTTTTTATTTTACCTTTATTTAACCAGGTAGGCAAGTTGAGAACAAGTTCTCATTTACAATTGCGACCTGGCCAAGATAAAGCAAAGCAGTTCGACACACAACGACACAGAGTTACACATGGAGTAAAACAAAAATACAGTCAATAATACAGTATAAACAAGTCTATATACGACGTGAGCAAATGAGGTGAGATAAGGGAGGTAAAGGCAAAAAAAGGCCATGGTGGCGAAGTAAATACAATATAGCAAGTGTAGCCTAGTGGTTAGAGCATTGGACTAGTAACCAAAAGGTTGCAAGTTCAAATCCCCAAGCTGACAAGGTACAAAATCTGTCTGCCCCTGAACAGGCAGTTAACATGCTGTTCCTAAGCCGTCATTGAAAATAAGAATTTGTTCTTAACTGACTTGCCTAATAAAATAAAGGTAAAAAAAACACTGGAATGGTAGATTTGCAATGGAAGAATGTGCAAAATAAAAATAATGGGGTGCAAAGGAGCAAAATAAATAAATACATTTATTACAGTAGGGAAAGAGGTAGTTGTTTGGGCTAAATTATAGGTGGGCTACGTACAGGTGCAGTAATCTGTGAGCTGCTCTGACAGTTGGTGCTTAAAGCTAGTGAGGGAGATAAGTGTTTCCAGTTTCAGTGCTTTTTGTAGTTCATTCTAGTCATTGGCAGCAGAGAACTGGAAGGAGAGGCGGCCAAAGAAAGAATTGGTTTTGGGGGTGACTAGAGAGATATACCTGCTGGAGCGTGTGCTGCAGGTGGGAGATGCTATGGTGACCAGTGAGCTGAGATAAGGGGGGACTTTACCTAACAGGGTCTTGTAGATGACATGGAGCCAGTGGGTTTGGCGACGAGTATGAAGCGAGGGCCAGCCAACGAGAGCGTACAGGTCGCAATGGTGGGTAGTATATGGGGCTTTGGTGACAAAACGGTTTGCACTGTGATAGACTGCATCCAATTTGTTGAGTAGGGTATTGGAGGCTATTTTGTAAATGACATCGCCAAAGTCGAGGATTGGTAGGATGGTCAGTTTTACAAGGGTATGTTTGGCAGCATGAGTGAAGGATGCTTTGTTGCGAAATAGGAAGCCAATTCTAGATTTAACTTTGGATTGGAGATGTTTGATATGGGTCTGGAAGGAGAGTTTACAGTCTAACCAGACACCTAGGTATTTGTAGTTGTCCAAGTATACTAAGTCAGAGCCGTCCAGAGTAGTGATGTTGGACAGGCGGGCAGGTGCAGGTAGCGATCTGTTGAAGACCATGCATTTAGTTTTACTTGTATTTAAGAGCAATTGGAGGCCACGGAAGGAGAGTTGTATGGCATTGAAGCTTACCTGGAGGGTAAGTGTCCAAAGAAGGGCCAGAAGTATACAGAATGGTGTTGTCTGCGTAGAGGTGGATCAGAGACTCACCAGCAGCAAGAGCAACATCATTGATGTATACAGAGAAGAGAGTCGGTCCAAGAATTGAACCCTGTGGCACCCCCATAGAGACTGCCAGAGGTCCGGACAGCAGACCCTCCGATTTGACACACTGAACTCTATCAGAGAAGTAGTTGGTGAACCAGGCGAGGCAATCATTTGAGAAACCAAGGCTGTCGAGTCTGCCGATGAGGATGTGGTGATTGACAGAGTCGAAAGCCTTGGCCAGATCAATGAATACGGCTGCACAGTAATGTTTCTTATCAATGGCGGTTAAGATATCGTTTAGGACCTTGAGCGTGGCTGAGGTGCACCCATGACCAGCTCTGAAACCAGATTGCATAGCAGAGAAGGTATGGTGAGATTCGAAATGGTCGGTAATCTGTTTGTTGACTTGGCTTTCAAAGACCTTAGAAAGGCATGGTAGGATAGATATAGGTCTGTAGCAGTTTGGGTCAAGTGTCCCCCCCTTTGAAGAGGGGGATGACCGCTGCTGCTTTCCAATCTTTGGGAATCTCAGACGACACGAAAGAGAGGTTGAACAGGCTAGTAATAGGGGTGGCAACAATTTCGGCAGATAATTTTAGAAAGGGTCCAGATTGTCTAGCCCGGCTGATTTGTAGGGGTCCAGATTTTGCAGCTCTTTCAGAACATCAGCTGAACGGATTTGGGCAAAGGAGAAATGGGGAAGGCTTGGGCGAGTTGTTGTGGGGGGTGCAGTGCTGTTGACCGGGGTAGGAGTAGCCAGGTGGAAAGCATGGCCAGCCGTAGAAAAATGTTTATTGAAATTCTTGAATTATGGGAGATTTATCAGTGGTGACAGTGTTTCCTATCTTCAGTGCAGTGGGCAGCTGGGGGGAGGTTTTCTTATTCTCCATGGACTTTACAGTGTCCCAGAACTTTTTTGAGTTAGTGTTGCAGGAAGCAAATTTCTGCTTGAAAAAGCTAGCCTTGGCTTTTCTAACTGCCTGTGTATAATGGTTTCTAGCTGTCCTGAACAGCTGCATATCACGGGGGCTGTTCGATGCTAATGCAGAACGCCATAGGATGTTTTTGTGTTGGTTAAGGGCAGTCAGGTCTGGGGAGAACCAAGGGCTATATCTGTTCCTCGTTCTAAATTTCTAGAATGGGGCATGTTTATTTAAGATGGTTAGGAAGGCATTTAAAAAAAATATCCAGGCATCCTCTACTGACGGGATGAGATCAATATCCTTCCAGGATACCCCGGCCAGGTCGATTAGAAAGGCCTGCTCGCTGAAGTTTTTCAGGGAGCGTTTGACAGTGATGAGTGGAGGTCGTTTGACCGCTGACCCATTACGGATGCAGGCAATGAGGCAGTGATCGCTGAGATCTTGGTTGAAGACAGCAGAGGTGTATTTAGAGGGCAAGTTGGTTAGGATGATATCTATGAGGGTGCCCGTGTTTATGGATTTGGGGTTGTACCTGGTGGGTTCATAGGTTAATTGATAATTTGTGTGAGATTGAGGGCATCAAGTTTAGATTGTAGGATGGCTGGGGTGTTAAGCATGTTCCAGTTTAGGTCGCCTAGATGGAGGGCAATCAGTTCCCATATGGTGTCCAGAGCACAGCTGGGGGCAGAGGGTGGTCTATAGCAGGCGGCAACGGTGAGAGACTTGTTTTTAGAGAGGTGGATTTTTAAAAGTAGAAGTTCAAATTGTTTGGGTACAGACCTGGATAGTAGGACAGACCTCTGCAGGCTATCTTTGCAGTAGATTGCAACACCGCCCCCTTTGGCAGTTCTATCTTGTCTGAAAATGTTGTAGTTTGGGATTAAAATGTCAGAATTTCTGGTGGTCTTCCTAAGCCAGGATTCAGACACAGCTAGAACATCCGGGTTGGCAGAGTGTGCTAAAGCAGTGAATAGAACAAACTTAGGGAGGAGGCTTCTAATGTTAACATGCATGAAACCAAGGCTATTACGGTTACAGAAGTCGTCAAAAGAGAGCGCCTGGGGAATAGGAGTGGAGCTAGGCACTGCAGGGCCTGGATTCACCTCTACATCACCAGAGGAACAGAGGAGGAGTAAAATAAGGGTACGGCTAAAAGCAATAAGAATTGGTCGTCTAGAACAGAGAGTAAAAGAAGGTTTCTGGGGGCGATAAAAGAGCATCAAAAGAGCATCAAGGTATAATGTACAGACAAAGGTATGGTAGGATGTGAATACAGTGGAGGTAAACCTAGGCATTGAGTGATGAAGAGATATATATTGTCTCTAGAAACATCATTGAAACCAAGAGATGTAATTGCATGTGTGGGTGGTGGAACAGGTTGGATAAGGTATAGTGAGCAGGACTGGAGGCTCTACAGTGAAATAAGCCAAGAAACACTAACCAGAACAGCAATGGACAAGGCATATTGACATTAAGGAGAGGCATGCTTAGTCGAGTGATCAAAAGGGTCCAGTGAGTAGAGAGGTTGGTTGGGGGTCACGGCGATTTAGACAGCTAGTCAGGCCATCGGTAGCAAGCTAGCATAGGATGGAGGTCTGTTATTAGCCACCTCTTGCGTTCCGTCAGTAGATTAGTGTGGTTCCGTGAGGTAGAGGGGATTAATCCAAATCACACAACAACAACAAAAAAACAATAGATATAGTTATAGAGGCCCAAGAAGAAACGGGTCCGGATAGGTGACTGCAGCCCAGGAGTGATTGATGGAACTCTTCAGCTGGCTAGCTCCGGAACAACTGATGTTTGCTCCGGAATCGACGAAAGCCGATAGTCACACGGATAGCAGCTAGCTCGCTGTGAGATCCAGGTATGAATGTCCAGAGTTCGTGGTTGAAATCCAGGGACATGGAGAGAAAAATTGGTCCGGTATGTTCCGTTCCGAGCCGTGCTGCGACGTACAAAACTGGCGATAGATTTTCGAGCTAAAGGATAGCTGATGACCACAAACCGTGGTAAGCTGAATACTAACGATTAGCCAGTAATGAAGCTAACTAGCTTCTGATTAGCTTCTGATTAGCTTCTGGATTAGCTTCTGGATTAGCTTCTGGATTAGCTTCTGGCTAGTTTCTGGCTAGTTTCTGGCTAGTTTCTAGCTAGTTTCTGGCTAGCTTCTTGGAGTTTCTAGCTAGTTTCTTGGAGGATTACAGATTTGAGGTAAATAATACTTTTTTTATAAATATAAATTGGTGAGGCGGGTTGCAGGAGAGTGTTTTGAAGATGAGTTTATGGAAAATTAAAAATATATATAAAAAGGTATGTGAAAAAAGTTTTAAATATATATATATATACGGGACACGTCAAGACGAGGACAAAAGACGTCTGAACTGCTATGCCATTTTGGAAATAATCTACAACTGTACAATAACTAACAACTTGGAAGCAACCTCTCCCATGGTTTGTTTGTAACCATTGCAAAGTTAATGTTGTTTAAATCAATCTAGTGGTGTTGTTCCCCTCTTTTGATTCAACCATTTCTATCTGTCACCATCTGTGGTTCCATTGACCATGTTAACCTGTGTCTCAGGTGTTCTTCAAAGCCGGTCTGCTGGGTGTCCTGGAGGAGATGAGAGATGAGAAGCTGGCTGCTCTGGTCGGCATGGTCCAGGCTCTCAGCCGTGGATTCCTCATGAGGAGAGAGTTTAGCAAGATGATGGAGAGGAGGTGAGGAATAGTAGACATTTTGGCAAAGCTTTCTGTCAACCACTTGTATCTAATGCATTATGATTGCATACTGTATATGCTGTGAGTTGTTCAGAATGAGAAAGTACATCTTATAATGGTCAACTAAAGCCTTTGGGTTAATTAATTTAGTCCAGAAATGGATGTAGCAACCAAGGATTCTAGCTTAATAGCTGCAGTTTGGGATTTGGCTGTTCAACTGTCATTAGCATAATCTGTCAGTCCTTGCATTTAGAGCACTGTCTATGAATTTAAGAGGGGTTACATTTCCCTAGCCCCTTTCAGCTGTATACAAAAAGTGATGGGGGTTCCATTGAGTTATTCTTGGATTCCCAGAATGTAGCTTTATGAAACATCCCACTGGTCATTTCAACCCCCAAATTAAATCTGATGACATTGAAACAACCTGGATTTAAAAAAAAGTTATCAATATAAGGGAATTTTGTATTTTTTTTCCACTCAACTTTGAACCTAAATCCAATAACATGGTGACATTTCTGTTGTTTTCACGTTGAATTCACGTTATACCAAATATACATCAAAAATAGACATTGAACTGGGATGTCACTCACCATCTGTCCTTTCTGTTGAACAGAGAGTCTGTCTTCGCCATCCAGTACAACATCCGCTCATTCATGAATGTCAAAACCTGGCCATGGATGAAGTTGTACTTCAAGATCAAGCCCCTGCTGCAGAGCGCTGAGACTGAGAAGGAGCTGGCCAACATGAAGGAGAACTATGAGAAGATGAAGACAGATCTGGCCAAGGCTCTGTCCACAAAGAAGCAAATGGAGGAGAAGTTGGTGGCCCTGACACAGGAGAAGAACGACCTGGCGCTCCAAGTAGCATCTGTGAGTCAGCAACGACCTTCAGGAGGGCACATTTACATATACATGAATACACACACATACACACGCAGATGAACACACTAAAGTATGTGGCCAACTGACACATTTTCATTGCCAGTGTTATATACTTTGTAAAATCCATTAATTTCTTTTGATTTGCTCGACCTTCAATACACAAAGTGAGGCCTCTGATTTTGTTTCTCCTGTTCTGAAACCAGGAAGGAGAGAGTCTGAACGATGCTGAGGAAAGGTGTGAGGGGCTCATCAAGAGCAAGATCCAGCAGGAGGCCAAACTCAAAGAGACGACCGAGAGGCTGGAGGATGAGGAGGAGATCAATGCTGAGTTGACTGCCAAGAAGAGGAAGCTGGAGGATGAGTGCTCTGAGCTGAAGAAGGACATTGATGACCTGGAGCTCACCCTGGCCAAAGTGGAGAAGGAGAAGCACGCCACTGAAAACAAGGTCTTGTGTCTTACTATAGACAGTCTAACCAAACAATAATCCAAACAATAATAAACTCAAAACACAGCTTAACATAAATGGAATTCAAGTTGTATTGTGGGTGCAGGAAATATTAAGACACAATAGGGGAATTTCAGTTGCGGGGTACTTCCAACATTCATTGCATGTTCTGCTCCCCCTCATTTATGACTTTCACTCAGTACACTGGCATGGTGAACACTGACATCTAGTGTTGAATCTATAGTACAGTCAATTTTGATGAAATGTTTTATCTAAATGAAATGAATGCAATATATAACAAACTAAATCTCCCCTTTATGGTGAAGTATAATTATGTTGTGGCAATTTTCAGGTTAAAAACCTGACAGAGGAGATGGCGTCTATGGATGAGAGTGTTGCCAAGCTGACCAAGGAGAAGAAAGCCCTCCAAGAGGCCCACCAGCAGACACTGGATGACCTGCAGGCAGAGGAGGACAAAGTCAACACTCTGACCAAGGCCAAGACCAAGCTGGAACAGCAAGTGGACGACGTGAGTGGAGTTTGACATTTTGGCCATGATAGCATGTAAGATGATATTATCTTCAGTTGTTTAGATTTTAACAATACATGTGTTTTTATCTTCTAGCTTGAGGGTTCTCTGGAGCAAGAGAAGAAGCTCCGTATGGACCTTGAGAGATCCAAGAGAAAGCTGGAGGGAGATCTGAAACTGGCCCAGGAGTCCATAATGGACCTGGAGAATGACAAGCAGCAAGCTGATGAGAAAATCAAGAAGTAAACACAAACAAATGACGACAGTATTACCTTCTATAATGGTTGTTCTTAACTCATTCCTGTAATTATGAATTAGCACTTGCTTGTGATTCTTAAAAGCAAAGTAAACGGTATGATACTCTTTACACTAGTGGTCCCCAACCGGTCGATCGCGATCGACTTGTCGATCTCCAAGGCATTTCTAGTCGATCGCCAAACATTTCTGTAAAAACCCAATGATAAAGCCTTCTGTCCCTATTTTTTATTTTTGTCTCGGGCTGTTGGTGTCAGCTGCCCTGTGGGCCGGGTAGGCAAACTGTTGCCATTTAATGTGTCTGAAGGTACAACAACTGCCTTCCTGGTGGGCCTGAAGAGGAAATCAAGTGCACTTTGCTACCGCTGGCCAATCAGATTGCTCAAATGCCCGAGTCCGCAGTAAACGTAGAAGAAAGCTACGGCAAAATTGATACTGTGAGATTACAAAACCATAACTGGAGAGAGACTGTCAACGAATACAGCAAAGAGCTGCTGTTTCTATGAGAGAGTTTGTGTTTAAGTTCTTACTCAGCCCTGTCAACACTTTGTTTTCCACACTTTTATAACACGAGTTTCGCCATCAGCTGGAAGACGGTGTCCCTTTATGGTCAGTGTCAGTGGAGAAAAGGGAGAGCAGAGGGATGTTGAGAGACGGACCCTCAATCTGCTGCTCTCTCCCTCTGCTGAGACATACCCTCAATCTGCTGCTCTCTCCCTCTGCTGAGACTGACCCTCAATCTGCTGCTCTCTCCCTCTGCTGAGACAGACCCTCAATCTGCTGCTCTCTCCCTCTGCTGAGACAGACCCTCAATCTGCTGCTCTCTCCCTCTGCTGAGACTGACCCTCAATCTGCTGCTCTCTCCCTCTGCTGAGACAGACCCTCAATCTGCTGCTCTCTCCCTCTGCTGAGACAGACCCTCAATCTGCTGCTCTCTCCCTCTGCTGAGACAGATCCTCAATCTGCTGCTCTCTCCCTCTGCTGAGACATACCCTCAATCTGCTGCTCTCTCCTCTGCTGAGACAGACCATCAGATGAAGGCACCATCAGCCCAGTAAAATGAAAGTAAAAGCAGATCATTTGAATGTATGCTCACCCAGCTGTGCCTCACAAGTAGTACAACAACGGATCTATTACCGGTGTGATCATATAGCCTACCTCAAATTTTGAAATATATATATATATATTTTTAATGACCTGAACAACAATGTACTGGCAGGTAAATTCAAGCAAAGCCAGAATGCAGTGATAATGTATTGGGCCTATAGCTTACTGAACAAACCTCATTGCAACAGTACTGTTTTAAATAGGTTAATGTTGCATAGGCTTACATTTTGAAAGTTATGTTAATAGATCTCGGCATGCATTTTGACTCAGAAGGTGATCTTGACACAGAAAATGTTGGTGACCACTACTTTACACTATTGAAACAAAACCAACTCTGCAATTGACCTGTTTGTGTTTCTTAGGAAGGAGTTTGAGACCACCCAGCTCCTCAGCAAGGTTGAGGATGAGCAGTCTCTGGGAGCTCAGCTGCAGAAGAAGATCAAGGAATTCCAGGTACAGTACAGGATATAAGCTCCAGTACAGAAAAGCACAGACTTGAATCATTTCCTGAACAACATTATTCTGGTAGCAAACATTTTTCCAGATGGCTTCTGACAGCTGAGTAGGTTGGAAGATGGTGTTTCTTAACATTGTGGTTTTGGTTCCTGCATTGGACACTGTCTACTGAATATATTAGTGTAACTGGGTTTTTATTAAACACATTTATGCTAAATCAAATCAAATCAAATCAAATTTTATTTGTCACATACACATGGTTAGCAGATGTTAATGCAAGTGTAGCGAAATGCTTGTGCTTCTAGTTCCGACAATGCAGTAATAACCAACAAGTAATCTAACTAACAATTCCTAAACTACTGTCTTATACACAGTGTAAGGGGATAAAGAATATGTACATAAAGATATATGAATGAGTGAAGGTACAGAGCAGCATAGGCAAGATACAGTAGATGGTATCGAGTACAGTATATACATATGAGATGAGTATGTAAACAAAGTGGCATAGTTAAAGTGGCTAGTGATACATGTATTACATAAGGATGCAGTCGATGATATAGAGTACAGTATATACGTATGCATATGAGATGAATAATGTAGGGTAAGTAACATTATATAAGGTAGCATTGTTTAAAACGGCTAGTGATATATTTACATCATTTCCCATCAATTCCCATTATTAAAGTGGCTGGAGTTGAGTCAGTGTCAGTGTGTTGGCAGCAGCCACTCAATGTTAGTGATGGCTGTTTAACAGTCTGATGGCCTTGAGATAAAAGCTGTTTTTCAGTCTCTCGGTCCCAGCTTTGATGCACCTGTACTGACCTTGCCTTCTGGATGATAGCAGGGTGAACAGGCAGTGGCTCGGGTGGTTGATGTCCTTGATGATCTTTATGGCCTTCCTGTAACATCGGGTGGTGTAGGTGTCCTGGAGGGCAGGTAGTTTGCCCCGGTGATGCGTTGTGCAGACCTCACTACCCTCTGGAGAGCCTTACGGTTGAGGGCGGAGCAGTTGCCGTACCAGGCGGTGATACAGCCCGCCAGGATGCTCTCGATTGTGCATCTGTAGAAGTTTGTGAGTGCTTTTGGTGACAAGCCGAATTTCTTCAGCCTCCTGAGGTTGAAGAGGCGCTGCTGCGCCTTCTTCACGATGCTGTCTGTGTGAGTGGACCAATTCAGTTTGTCTGTGATGTGTATGCCGAGGAACTTAAAACTTGCTACTCTCTCCACTACTGTTCCATCGATGTGGATAGGGGGTGTTCCCTCTGCTGTTTCCTGAAGTCCACAATCATCTCCTTAGTTTTGTTGACGTTGAGTGTGAGGTTATTTTCCTGACACCACACTCCGAGGGCCCTCACCTCCTCCCTGTAGGCCGTCTCGTTGTTGTTGGTAATCAAGCCCACCACTGTTGTGTCGTCCGCAAACTTGATGATTGAGTTGGAGGCGTGCGTGGCCACGCAGTCGTGGGTGAACAGGGAGTACAGGAGAGGGCTCAGAACGCACCCTTGTGGGGCCCCAGTGTTGAGGATCAGCGGGGAGGAGATGTTGTTACCTACCCTCACCACCTAAGGGCGGCCCGTCAGGAAGTCCAGTACCCAGTTGCACAGGGCGGGGTCGAGACCCAGGGTCTCGAGCTTGATGACGAGCTTGGAGGGTACTATGGTGTTGAATGCCGAGCTGTAGTCGATGAACAGCATTCTCACATAGGTATTCCTCTTGTCCAGATGGGTTAGGGCAGTGAGCAGTGTGGTTGAGATTGCATCGTCTCTGTGGACCTATTTGGGCGTAAGCAAATTGGAGTGGGTCTAGGGTGTCAGGTAGGGTGGAGTGACCATGGTCCTTGACTAGTCTCTCAAAGCACTTCATGATGACGGAAGTGAGTGCTACGGGGGGTAGTCGTTAGCTCAGTTACCTTAGCTTTCTTGGGAACAGGAACAATGGTGGCCCTCTTGAAGCATGTGGGAACAGCAGACTGGTATAGGGATTGATTGAATATGTCCGTAAACACACCAGCCAGCTGGTCTGCGCATGCTCTGAGGGCGCGGCTGGGGATGCTGTCTGGGCCTGCAGCCTTGCGAGGGTTAACACGTTTAAATGTTTTACTCACCTCGGCTGCAGTGAAGGAGAGACCGCATGTTTCCGTTGCAGGCCGTGTCAGTGGCACTGTATTGTCCTCAAAGCGGGCAAAAAAGTTATTTAGTCTGCCTGGGAGCAAGACATCCTGGTCCGTGCCTGGGCTGGATTTCTTCCTGTAGTCCGTGATTGACTGTAGACCCTGCCACATGCCTCTTGTGTCTAAGCTGTTGAATTGAGATTCTACTTTGTCTCTGTACTGACGCTTAGCTTGTTTGATAGCCTTACGGAGGGAATAGCTGCACTGTTTGTATTCAGTCATGTTACCAGACACCTTGCCCTGATTGAAAGCAGTGGTTCGCGCTTTCAGTTTCACGCGAATGCTGCCATCAATCCACGGTTTCTGGTTAGGGAATGTTTTAATCATTACTATGGGAACGACATCTTCAACACACGTTCTAATGAACTCACACACCGAATCAGCGTATTCGTCAATGTTGTTATCTGACGCAATGCGAAACATGTCCCAGTCCACGTGATGGAAGCAGTCTTGGAGTGTGGAGTCAGCTTGGTCGGACCAGCGTTGGACAGACCTCAGCGTGGGAGCTTCTTTTTTAGTTTTTGTCTGTAGGCAGGTATCAGCAAAATGGAGTCGTGGTCAGCTTTTCTGAAAGGGGGCGGGGCAGGGCCTTATATGCGTCGCGGAAGTTAGAGTAACAGTGATCCAAGGTTTTTCCACCCCTGGTTGCGCAATCGATATGCTGATAAAATTTAGGGAGTCTTGTTTTCAGATTAGCCTTGTTAAAATCCCCAGCAACAATGAATGCAGCCTCCGGATAAATGGTTTCCAGTTTGCAAAGAGTTAAATAAAGTTCGTTCAGAGCCATCGATGTGTCTGCTTGGGGGGATATATACGGCTGTGATTATAATCGAAGAGAATTCTCTTGGTAGATAATGCGGTCTACATTTGATTGTGAGGAATTCTAAATCAGGTGAACAGAAGGATTTGAGTTCCTGTATGTTTCTTTCATCGCACCATGCCTCGTTAGCCATAAGGCATACACCCCCACCCCTCTTCTTACCAGAAAGGTGTTTGTTTCTGTCGGCGCGATGCGTGGAGAAACCCGTTGGCTGCACCGCTTCGGATAGCATCACTCCAGTGAGCCATGTTTCCGTGAAGCACAGAACGTTACAGTCTCTGATGTCCCTCTGGAATGCTACCCTTGCTCGGATTTCATCAACCTTGTTGTCAAGAGACTGGACATTGGCAAGAAGAATGCTAGGAAGTGGGGCACGATGTGCCCGTCTCCATAGTCTGACCAGAAGACCGCCTCGTTTCCCTCTTTTTCAGAGTCGGTTTTTTGGGTCGCTGCATGCGATCCATTCCGTTGTCCTGTTTGTAAGGCAGAACACAGGATCCGCGTCGCGAAAAACATATTCTTGGTCGTACTGACGGTGAGTTGACGCTGATCTTATATACAGTAGTTCTTCTCGACTGTATGTAATGAAACCTAAGATGACCTGGTGTATTAATGTAAGAAATAAAACGTAAAAAAACAAAAAACTGCATAGTTTCCTAGGAACGCGAAGCGAGGCGGCCATCTCTGTCGGCGCCGGAAGTCGGAAGCTCATATAAGCTCATACATACTATTATTATTTTGTGAGGTTCAATTGTTTCAACTGTATTGTAGTGTTCATCCCCCTGCTCCTACCCCTGTTCTAGGCCCGTATTGAGGAGCTGGAGGAGGAAATTGAGGCTGAGCGTGCTGCCAGGGCTAAGGTTGAGAAGCAGAGGGCCGATCTCTCCAGGGAACTTGAGGAGATCAGCGAGAGGCTGGAGGAGGCTGGAGGCGCCACTGCTGCTCAGATTGAGATGAACAAGAAGCGTGAGGCTGAGTTCCAGAAGCTGCGTCGTGATCTTGAAGAGTCCACCCTGCAGCATGAGGCCACAGCCGCCGCTCTGCGCAAGAAGCAGGCCGACAGTGTGGCTGAGCTCGGGGAGCAGATCGACAACCTGCAGCGCGTCAAGCAGAAGCTGGAGAAGGAGAAGAGCGAGTACAAGATGGAGATTGATGACCTCTCCAGCAACATGGAGGCCGTCGCCAAGGCTAAGGTGAGTAGTGATGTTTTGATCAAGCAGTGTTGAGGAGGGTCAACTACATTACCATTCAAGTGAACTGAAGTTGACAGGAGTCACATATATAAAGTAATGATGGAACGTGTTTCACTAACAGGGCAATCTGGAGAAGATGTGCCGTACTCTTGAGGACCAGCTGAGTGAGCTCAAGACTAAGAATGATGAGAATGTTCGCCAGGTCAACGACATCAGCGGACAGAGAGCCAGACTCCTGACAGAAAATGGTACCATCAACAATGAACAACAAGCCAATGCTTTCCTTCAGTAAAACACAATAACGTGTTGGGGGCTATATGCACATAATTTATACTGTATCTATTGCCCTATGATACCTCAGAATCCATTTTCAATCTTAGAAAACAGTGACCCTATTAACAAGATGTTCCTCTGTCCCTGCAGGTGAGTTTGGCCGCCAGCTGGAGGAGAAGGAAGCCCTGGTGTCTCAGCTGACCAGAGGAAAACAGGCCTTCACCCAGCAGGTGGAGGAGCTGAAGAGGGCGATTGAGGAGGAGGTCAAGGTAAGGGACCCAAAATGGACTCCACGTCCACAGAGTTTAGAGCTTTTTCTTCATATAGACTGTGACTACGCAACCCTCTGAGACTCCTACTATCTCGCCACATTCAGAGACTCCTACTGTCTCACCATCCTCAGAGACTCCTACTGTCTCTCCAACCTCAGAGACTCCTACTGTGTCTCCACCCTCTGAGACTCCTACTATCTCTCCACCCTCAGAGACTCCTACTGTCTCACCATCCTCAGAGACTCCTACTGTCTCTCCAACCTCAGAGACTCCTACTGTGTCTCCACCCTCTGAGACTCCTACTGTGTCTCCACCCTCAGAGACTCCTACTGTCTCTCCACCCTCAGAGACTCCTACTGTCTCTCCACCCTCAGAGACTCCTACTGTCTCTCCACCCTCAGAGATTCCTACTGTCTCTCCACCCTCAGAGACGCCTACTGTCTCTCCATCCTCAGAGACGCCTACTGTCTCTCCACCCTCAGAGACTCCTACTGTCTCTCCACCCTCAGAGACGCCTACTGTCTCTCCACCCTCAGAGACGCCTACTGTCTCTCCACCCTCAGAGACGCCTACTGTCTCTCCACCCTCAGAGATTCCTACTGTCTCTCCACCCTCAGAGACGCCTACTGTCTCTCCACCCTCAGAGACGCCTACTGTCTCTCCACCCTCAGAGACTCCTACTGTCTCTCCACCCTCAGAGACTCCTACTGTCTCTCCACCCTCAGAGACTCCTACTGTCTCTCCACCCTCAGAGACTCCTACTGTTTCTCCACCCTCAGAGACTTCTACTGTCTCTCCACCCTCAGAGACTCCTACTGTCTCTCCACCCTCAGAGACTCCTACTGTCTCTCCACCCTCAGAGACTCCTACTGTCTCTCCACCCTCAGAGTCTCCTACTGTCTCTCCACCCTCAGAGACTCCTACTGTCATTTGTTTGACTCTCTCTCTAATCTGTCTTTGTCTTTCTTTCTCACAGGCTAAGAACGCACTGGCCCACGGTGTTCAGTCTGCCCGCCATGACTGTGACCTCCTGAGGGAGCAGTTTGAGGAGGAGCAGGAGGCCAAGGCAGAGCTGCAACGCGGCATGTCCAAGGCCAACAGTGAGGTGGCTCAGTGGAGGACTAAGTATGAAACTGATGCTATCCAGCGCACAGAGGAGCTGGAGGAGGCCAAGTGAGTCGCACGCAACAGAAAAACTCAAATATGGTGTGGATGGTGAGGGGGTAGGGGGCTCTGACAAAATGTTACGTCAATATGTATTGTCTGTCAAAATAAAAAATTACACCATAAAACCACCCTCTGTTGTCCAACAGAAAGAAGCTGGCCCAGCGTCTTCAGGATGCTGAGGAGACCATTGAGGCGACCAACTCCAAGTGCGCCTCCCTGGAGAAGACCAAGCAGAGGCTGCAGGGAGAGGTGGAGGACCTCATGATTGATGTTGAGAGAGCCAACGCATTGGCTGCCAACCTCGACAAGAAGCAGAGGAACTTTGACAAGGTGAAAACAAAGAAACCTTACCCTAGGGTGATATTTTCTGTCTGCTATATGATCAATTGTAGTATAATTGTAGCATATTTATAATTCAAAACTCTTCATCAATGACTTCTGATGAAAATCCCATGGATTCTCCTAGGTTCTGGCAGAGTGGAAGCAGAAGTACGAGGAGGGCCAGGCTGAGCTGGAAGGAGCTCAGAAGGAGGCTCGCTCTATGAGCACTGAACTCTTCAAGATGAAGAACTCCTACGAGGAGGCTCTGGATCATCTGGAGACTCTGAAGAGAGAGAACAAGAACCTGCAACGTGAGCATTTGACAGCAGTTTTATTTGGTTCATGTTCGGCTAGTGTTTTGAAAATGGAGGGAACTGCAATCAAAATGAATATTACACCATTTCAGAAAAGCCATGTTCAGTATAATTTGTATATATTTTACTTGTAGTTGGTATTCCTTTGAACATTCCAAATAAGTTGTCGGCGATTAGATTTGCAAGATCCTATGAAGAGCTGTTAATTAATTAACTGTTTATATGATTTCATGTCAAATTCTGCGCATTAGCATATCCACAGAAAACCCCCAAAGTCTAAACTTCTTGTATGTGTGTGCAGAGGAGATCTCTGACCTTACTGAGCAGATCGGAGAGACTGGCAAGAGCATCCATGAGCTGGAGAAGGCCAAGAAGACCGTGGAGACAGAGAAGTCTGAGATCCAGACCGCTCTGGAGGAGGCTGAGGTACAAACTACAGCTGTTTGATGGGGAAAGCACTGTTATGCTAGCCAACGCCAGCTACAGTCCAATAATCCCTGTATTGGAGTTTATTGTAGTCATATATATTTAATTCCTACATCCAAATGTATTGAACACAATTGGCCTGACTGCTTCTGTTTGTCCAGGGCACACTGGAGCACGAGGAATCCAAGATTCTGCGTGTGCAGCTGGAGCTGAACCAGATCAAGGGTGAGGTGGACAGGAAGATCGCAGAGAAGGACGAGGAGATGGAGCAGATCAAGAGGAACAGCCAGAGGGTGGTTGACTCCATGCAGAGCACCCTGGACTCTGAGGTCAGGAGCAGGAATGATGCCCTGAGGGTGAAGAAGAAGATGGAGGGAGACCTGAACGAGATGGAGATCCAGCTGAGCCACTCCAACAGGATGGCCGCTGAGGCCCAGAAACAGCTGAGGAACGTCCAGGGACAGCTCAAGGTAAAGGGACTGGGACATCAGGTTCAAACACCTGAACATGGAGAGGGATTTGTTTGTGAATCTGTAGAAAATAATAGAACAGAGGACTTGAATAGAGTGAACTATGTGCTGTAGACAGGTAGCGATACTGGGGAAATTCTTACCAATGAATATTTCTATCACTGATCGATCCTATCAGCCCTACTTCCACAAGTCCTAATGAACGTATGTCATTGTGAACCCCAGGATGCCCAATTGCACCTTGATGACGCCGTCCGTGTCGCAGAAGACATGAAGGAGCAGGCAGCCATGGTGGAGCGCAGAAACGGTCTGATGGTGGCTGAAATCGAGGAGCTGAGAGTTGCTCTGGAGCAGACAGAGAGAGGCCGCAAAGTGGCTGAGACTGAGCTGGTAGACGCCAGCGAGCGTGTTGGACTACTGCACTCCCAGGTATGGGTCAAAGCCATTTCTAATGAAACTCAACCAAGCATACTGTTTAAACACGTCTGGAATTTGACAATTCTTGCTTTGAGAGTTTAATAATTTCAGTATTGTAAGTTCTCTTTAAGGCTAAACAAATCGTCTTGTTTCCTCCTTCAGAACACCAGCCTTCTGAACACCAAGAAGAAGCTGGAGACTGACCTGGTGCAGGTGCAGGGAGAGGTGGATGACATCGTCCAGGAGGCTAGGAATGCAGAAGAGAAGGCCAAGAAGGCAATTACTGATGTGAGTCCTTGATTTACATCAACTTAATTGGTCCCTAAGGTCCAATGGTAGCTGGGCTGGTTAAGAACCACAAAGATCTGAGAGGGACGTTATGATTGGTGCATAAATGAAACAAACTACTTTTCCAGGCGGCC
This sequence comes from Oncorhynchus masou masou, assembly GCF_036934945.1. Classification (NCBI taxonomy): domain Eukaryota; kingdom Metazoa; phylum Chordata; class Actinopteri; order Salmoniformes; family Salmonidae; genus Oncorhynchus; species Oncorhynchus masou. Next base: position 2,517 of record NW_027009237.1, on the reverse strand, counting down.
ATGATGGCTGAGGAGCTGAAGAAGGAGCAGGACACCAGTTCTCACCTGGAGAGGATGAAGAAGAACCTGGAGGTCACAGTCAAGGACCTGCAGCACCGCCTGGATGAGGCTGAGAATCTGGCCATGAAGGGAGGCAAGAAGCAGCTCCAGAAACTGGAGTCCAGGGTGAGTTACCAGCAGGGTGAATTTGGGGATGGATTAAAAAACAGTTTGCTGGAACAGTATTTGATCATGTAAAATACACAGGAGCATAATGTCATGACTTTTTCTCACCTTGATCAGGAGTTCACAAACTTCTTTGCATCAGGGACCCCTTCATAATATCAGAGCACAACTCTTACTTTAGAGTGAGATATAAACATTATCCACACAGTTTTACTATGACTTCAGCAGTACATGGTCGGACTAATCAAGTCTTGGCTGCTGGGAAAGAACATTTGACAGTCGCCTCTTGGCATCAGAGGGAATATTTTCCAGTTTTAAAGCATAAATTACAGTGTAATTATGTTCAAAACAAAAACATTGGGAATATGTTACTCTTATGTTATAGAGTTGAGAAGAATTGGAGCCAAGACCTTCAAATAAAGTCAAGATATAAACATTTATCTAGTCGTTTCATTTAGGCTTGTACAACTCTTTCAAACTGCAATTTAATTAATAGATTCAATAATAATAATAATAATACAAATTTCTGATACATAAACACACATTCATCCAATTCATCTCATAGTACTATTTGAGTTACATCTAGTTACAGTTGTTTAATTTCTCTCTCTAGATCGCTATCAGCTACATTGGTATCAGAGGGAATATTTTCCCGTTTTAAAGCATAAATTACAGTGTAATTATGTTCAAAACAAAAACATTGTAAATATGTCACACATATGTTGTGGACTTGAGAAGAATTGAAGTCAAGACCTTCAAATTAAGTCAAGATATACAAATGTATTCATCTTGTTGTTTCCTTTAGGCTTGTAACGTTCTTCTAAACGGCCATTTCATTCATGATTCAATAATAATAATAATACACATTTCTGATACACAAACACGCATTGATCCAATTAATCTCATAGTACTACTTTATTTACATCTAGTTACAGTTGTTTAATTTCTCTCTCTAGATCGCTATCAGCTACATGTCTCATTCACTCTGCTGCAAAAAGGCCGTTACTAGGGAAGCTAGCGTTGCTATGCAGGGCTACAACCTAGAAGGCTAAAGGCTAAATTAGCTTGTAGGCTACAGGATTTTCTTAAGTTCATAAAAACATAACATCTTAACAAACATTACTCTCTATAATATTGTGATTTTCCACTCGCTTACCTTCAAAATAATGACATACAAATGTATTTATGTCGGTGCTTCTGTCTTGCTGTGGACTCACTTGGCAAACTTCGCAATCCCCCATAACAGATGCAAACTCATAACATTAAAACAGACGAGTGGCGGCCTCTATTGGCCGTATTGGTACTGCAACATGCACTGCTAAATGCACAACAAAATCGGTCAAATCAAACAAGAGTCCTATATATTATAACTACAAGAAGAATTGAGTTTAATATATATATATATAATTGTTGGAATAATGTGCCTACCAGTATCCCTGTGAGCCTCCCAGGCCCATGTTGTACATCTAAGGGTTTAGAACATAAATAGTGGATTAATAATATTACATTGTATTGTATTGTACCTTCTAATCTTGTTCCACAGATCCTTGGAAGTTTCATCTGTTGTTGCTAGCAATATTCATTAACACATTTAAGTGTAAATTCCACTTTGGGAACCACTTGGAAAAGTACATAATGAAAGACAACAATTGTGCCTCCTTGACTGGGTAGAAGACTCTACCTCTGTTTTACAAAGATTTGTTTCACCACCTCAAATGCCTAAATGTATTTGTTCCACAAAGGTGCGTGAGCTCGAGACTGAGGTGGAGGCAGAGCAGAGAAGAGGTGTAGACGCAGTAAAGGGAGTCCGCAAGTATGAGCGCAGAGTCAAGGAGCTCACTTACCAGGTAAGAGAAAGTGTCAAGTTTGTGAAGAATGAACTAACACAGACAGGTTTCTGTATAAAACTATTGGGGCATTGATTCTTTGCTCTTCTCTCACAGACTGAGGAGGATAAGAAGAACGTTAACAGACTTCAGGACCTGGTAGATAAGCTGCAGATGAAAGTGAAGGCCTACAAGAGGCACGCTGAGGAAGCGGTGAGTCACTGACACAACTTCATGTCCATACAACTTAGTTTGACGTGTTGCTACAGCAACAACACATCAGTCAACAATGACAATTGACAGTGTAAGTAAATGCTGATGAAATGATGCACATTTCTAAATGCCTCGTATTCGTTACAAACTTAAAGGAGAGGGGTTGAATATGAATTAGCTGCACCAGGGGCTGGTCTAGTGATTGTGCTGGAGGCAGTGGTTTGATCCCCTGTTCTGCCACTCACTTCCTCTGCTGGATCATCCAGCTCCCTGTATACATTGTTATCCTAAAAACAGAATATTAATTTGCTAA
>NW_027009236.1:42500-47500 GCF_036934945.1 Oncorhynchus masou masou | reverse complement strand
GTCGATAAGCTCAGCTGATTCCTGTCAGACGTTATATACACACTGTTATATATACACTATATATACACACTGTTATACACACTGTTATATATACACACTGTTATATATACACACTGTTATATATACACTATATATACACACTGTTATACACACTGTTATATATACACACTGTTATACACAGGTTATATATACACACTGTTATACACACTATATATACACACTGTTATACACACTGTTATATATACACACTGTTATACACAGGTTATATATACACACTGTTATACACAGGTTATATATACACTGTTATACACAGGTTATATATACACACTGTTATATATACACACTGTTATACATATACACACTGTTATACACAGGTTATATATACACACTGTTATACACAGGTTATATATACACACTGTTATACACAGGTTATATATACACACTGTTATACACAGGTTATATATACACACTGTTATACACAGGTTATATACACACTGTTATACACAGGTTATATATACACACTGTTATACACAGGTTATATATACACACTGTTATACACAGGTTATATACACACTGTTATACACACTGTTATACACACTGTTATACACAGGTTATATATACACACTGTTATACACAGGTTATATACACACTGTTATACACAGGTTATATATACACACTGTTATACACAGGTTATATACACACTGTTATACACAGGTTATATATACACACTGTTATACACAGGTTATATATACACACTGTTATACACAGGTTATATACACACTGTTATACACACTGTTATACACACTGTTATACACACTGTTATACACACTGTTATATATACACACTGTTATACACAGGTTATATATACACACTGTTATACACAGGTTATATATACACACTGTTATACACAGGTTATATATACACACTGTTATACACAGGTTATATACACACTGTTATACACAGGTTATATATACACACTGTTATACACAGGTTATATATACACACTGTTATACACAGGTTATATATACACACTGTTATACACAGGTTATATATACACACTGTTATACACAGGTTATATATACACACTGTTATACACAGGTTATATATACACACTGTTATATATATACACACTGTTATACACAGGTTATATACACACTGTTATACACAGGTTATATATACACACTGTTATACACAGGTTATATATACACACTGTTATACACACTGTTATATACACACTGTTATACACAGGTTATATATACACACTGTTATACACAGGTTATATACACACTGTTATACACAGGTTATATACACACTGTTATACACAGGTTATATATACACACTGTTATACACAGGTTATATACACACTGTTATACACAGGTTATATATACACACTGTTATACACAGGTTATATATACACACTGTTATACACAGGTTATATACACACTGTTATACACAGGTTATATATACACACTGTTATACACAGGTTATATATACACACTGTTATACACAGGTTATATATACACACTGTTATACACAGGTTATATATACACACTGTCATACACAGGTTATATACACACTGTTATACACAGGTTATATACACACTGTTATACACAGGTTATATATACACACTGTTATACACAGGTTATATACACACTGTTATATACACAGGTTATATATACACACTGTTATACACAGGTTATATATACACACTGTTATACACAGGTTATATACACACTGTTATACACAGGTTATATATACACACTGTTATACACAGGTTATATATACACACTGTTATACACAGGTTATATATACACACTGTTATACACAGGTTATATACACACACTGTTATATATACACACTGTTATACACAGGTTATATATATACACTGTTATACACAGGTTATATACACACTGTTATACACAGGTTATATATATACACTGTTATACACAGGTTATATATACACACTGTTATACACAGGTTATATATATACACTGTTATACACAGGTTATATATATACACTGTTATATATATACACACTGTTATACACACTGTTATACACAGGTTATATACACACTGTTATACACACTATATATATATACACACTGTTATACACAGGTTATATATATACACTGTTATATATATACACACTGTTATACACACTGTTATACACAGGTTATATACACACTGTTATACACAGGTTATATACACACTGTTATACACACTGTTATACACGGGTTATATATACACACTGTTATACACAGGTTATATACACACTGTTATACACAGGTTATATACACACTGTTATACACACTGTTATACACAGGTTATATATACACACTGTTATACACAGGTTATATACACACTGTTATACACAGGTTATATACACACTGTTATACACAGGTTATATACACACTGTTATACACACTGTTATACACAGGTTATATACACACTGTTATACACAGGTTATATACACACTGTTATACACAGGTTATATACACACTGTTATACACAGGTTATATATACACACTGTTATACACACTGTTATACACAGGTTATATATACACACTGTTATATATACACACTGTTATATATACACACTGTCAGACGTTATATACACACTGTTATACACAGGTGCTATACACACTGTTATATATATACACACTATATATACACACTGTCAGACGCACGGTGCTATACACACTGTTATATATATACACACTATATATACACACTGTCAGACGCACGGTGCTATACACACTGTTATATATATACACACTATATATACACACTGTCAGACGCACGGTGCTGTACACACTGTTATATATATACACACTATATATACACACTGTTATACACACACTATATATATATATATACACACTATATATACACACTGTTATACACACACTATATATACACACTGTTATATATACACACACTATATATATACACAGTGTTATACACAGGCTATATATACACACACTATATATATATACACACTGTCAGACGCACGGTGCTATACACACTGTTATATATATATACACACTATATATACACACTGTTATACACACACTATATATACACACTGTTATACACACACTATATATACACACTGTTATATATACACACACCATATATATATACACGGTGTTATACACAGGCTATATATACACACACTATATATATATACACACTGTCAGACGCACGGTGCTATACACACTGTTATATATACAGATACACTATAAATACACACTGTTATACACACACTATATATACACACTGTTATACACACACTATATATACACACTGTTATATATACACACACTATATATATATACACGGTGTTATACACAGGCTATATATACACACACTATATATATACACACTGTCAGACGCACGGTGCTATACACACTGTTATATATATACACACTTTATATACACACTCTTATACACACACTATATATACACACTGTTATATATACACTATATATACACACTGTTATATATACACACACTATATATATATACACGGTGTTATACACAGCCTATATATACACACACTATATATATATACACACTGTCAGACGCACGGTGCTATACACACTGTTATATATACAGATACACTATATATATATACACAGTGTTATACTCACTGTATATACACACTGTCAGACACACGGTGTTATACACAGGTTATATATACACACTGTTATACACACGGTGTTATACACAGGTTATATATACACACTGTCAGACACACGGTGTTATACACAGGTTATATATACACACTGTCAGACACACGGTGTTATACACACTGTCAGACACACGGTGTTATACACAGGTTATATATACACACTGTTATACACACGGTGTTATACACAGGTTATATATACACACTGTCAGACACACGTTGTTATACACACTATATATATACACTGTTATACACAGGTTATATATACACACTGTTATACACACGGTGTTATACACAGGTTATATATACACACTGTTATACACAGGTTATATATACACACTGTCATACACAGGTTATATATACACACTGTTAGACGCACGGTGTTATACACAGGTTATATATACACACACTATATATATATATACACACTGTCAGACGCACGGTGTTATAGACAGGTTATATATACACACTGTTATACACACTGTCAGACACACGGTGTTATACACACGCTATATATACACACACACACTGTCAGACACACGTTGTTATACACAGGTTATATACACACACACTATATATACACACTGTCAGACACACGGTGTTATACACACGCTATATATACACACACACACTGTCAGACACACGTTGTTATACACACGTTATATACAGATACATACACACGGTGCTACACACACTGTCAGACACACGTTGTTATACACAGGTTATATATACACACGGACAGACACACGTTGTTATACACACGTTATATATACACACTGTCAGACACACGGTGTTATACACACGTTATATATACACACTGTCAGACACACGTTGTTATACACACGTTATATATACACACTGTCAGACACACGTTGTTATACACACACTATATATACACACTGTCAGACACACGTTGTTATACACACGTTATATACACACACTGTCAGACACACGTTGTTATACACACGCTATATATACACACTGTCAGACACACGTTGTTATACACACGTTATATATACACACTGTCAGACACACTGTGTTATACACAGGTTATATACACACTGTCAGACACACTGTGTTATACACAGGTTATATATACACACTGTCAGACACACGTTGTTATAGACACGTTATATACACACTGTCAGACACACTGTGTTATACACAGGTTATATATACACACTGTCAGACACACTGTGTTATACACAGGTTATATATACACACTGTCAGACACACGTTGTTATAGACACGTTATATACACACTGTCAGACACACTGTGTTATACACAGGTTATATATACACACTGTCA
>NW_027009236.1:22500-37500 GCF_036934945.1 Oncorhynchus masou masou | reverse complement strand
CACTGATCCGCCATTGTTTTTAGACCTTATAGCCAGAACCGCCATCAGAAGCTATCAGAGGCTAAACAGCTACTAGCTACTAGCTATTTAGTCATTGTTAGCCACTGCTAGCGGCCTTTACCTTCTGCACAGGCACCAGCTGTTCTGCCTGGATAATACCTGCCAGCCTGGGACTTTAGTACCTCAGCCAGATAGCAGATGTTCTGAAAGAGCTGCAAAACCTGGACCCGTACAAATCAGCTGAGTTATAATAAGGACCCTCTATTTCTGAAACTATCCGCTGCCATTGTCACAACCCCTATTGCCAGCCTGTTCAACCTCTCTTTCATATCGTCTGAGATCCCCAAGGATTGGAAAGCTGCCGCGGTCATCCCCCTCTTCAAAGGGGGAGACACCCTGGACCCAAACTGGTAGAGACCTATATCCATCCTGCCTTGCCTATCTAAGGTCGAAAGCCAAGTCAACAAACAGGTCACTGACCATCTTGAATCCCACCGTACCTTCTCCGCTGTCTAATCTGGTTTCCGAGCCGGTCACGGGTGCACCTCAGCCACGCTCAAGGTACTAAACGATATCATAACCGCCATCGATAAAAGACAGTGCTGTGCAGCCGTCTTCATCGACCTGGCCAAGGCTTTTGACTCTGTCAATCACCGTATTCTTATCGGCAGACTCAGTAGCCTTGGTTTCTCAAATGACTGCCTCGCCTCGTTCACCAACTACTTCGCAGACAGAGTTCAGTGTGTCAAATCGGAGGGCATGTTGTCCGGACCTCTGGCAGTCTCTATGGGGGTACCACAGGGTTCAATTCTCGGGCCGACTCTTTTCTCTGTATATATCACCGATGTTGCTCTTGCTGCGGGTGATTCCCTGATCCACCTCTACGCAGACTACACCATTCTGTATACATCTGGCCCTTCTTTGGACACTGTGTTAACTAACCTCCAAACAAGCTTCAATGCCATACAACTGTCCTTCTATGGCCTCCAACAGGTCTTAAGTGCTAATAAAACTAAATGCATGCTTTTCAACCGTTCACTGCCCGCACCCGCCCGCCCGACTAGCATCACTACTCTGGACGGTCCTGACCGAGAATATGTGGACAACTACAAATACCTAGGTGTCTGGTTAGACTGTACACTCTCCCTACAGACTCATATTAAACATCTCCAATCCAAAATCAAATCTTGAATCGGCTTTCTATTTCGCAACACAGGCTGCTTCACTCACGCCAACAAACTTACCCTTGTAAAATGGACTATCCTACCGATCCTCGACTTCGGCGATGTCATCTACAAAATAGCTTCCAACACTCTACTCAACAAACTGGAAGCAGTCTATCACAGTGCCATCCATTTTATTACCAAAGCCCCTTATACCACCCACCACTGCGACCTGTATGCTCTAGTTGGCTGGCCCTCGCTACATATTCGTCGCCAGACCCACTGGCTCCAGGTCATCTATAAATCTATGCTAGGTAAAGCTCCGCCTTATCTCAGTTCACTGGTCATGATAACAACACCCACCTGTAGCACGCGCTCCAGCAGGTATATCTCACTGGTCACCATAACAACAACCACCTGTAGCACGCGCTCCAGCAGGTATATCTCACTGGTCATGATAACAACACCTACCCGTAGCACGCGCTCCTGCAGGTATATCTCACTGGTCACCATAACAACACCCACCCGTAGCACGTGCTCCAGCAGGTATATCTCACTGGTCACCATAACAACACCCACCCGTAGCACGCGCTCCAGCAGTTATATCTCACTGGTCACAATAACAACACCCACCCATAGCACGCGCTCCAGCAGGTATATCTCACTGGTCACCATAACAACACCCACCCGTAGCACGTGCTCCAGCAGGTATATCTCACTGGTCACCATAACAACACCCACCCGTAGCACGCGCTCCAGCAGGTATATCTCACTGGTCACCATAACAACACCCACCCGTAGCACGCGCTCCAGCAGTTATATCTCACTGGTTATGATAACAACACCCACCTGTAGCACGCGCTCCAGCAGGTATATCTCACTGGTCATGATAACAACACCCACCTGTAGCACGCGCTCCAGCAGGTATATCTCACTGGTCATGATAACAACACCCACCCGTAGCACGCGCTCCAGCAGGTATATCTCACTGGTCACCATAACAACACCCACCCGTAGCACGCGCTCCAGCAGGTATATCTCACTGGTCACCATAACAACACCCACCCGTAGCACGCGCTCCAGCAGGTATATCTCACTGGTCATGATAACAACACCCACCCGTAGCACGCGCTCCAGCAGGTATATCTCACTGGTCACCATAACAACACCCACCTGTAGCACGCGCTCCAGCAGGTATATCTCACTGGTCATGATAACAACACCCACCCGTAGTACGCGCTCCAGCAGGTATATCTCACTGGTCACCATAACAACACCCACCTGTAGCACGCGCTCCAGCAGGTATATCTCACTGGTCACCATAACAACACCCACCTGTAGCACGCGCTCCAGCAGGTATATCTCACTGGTCACCATAACAACACCCACCCGTAGCACGCGCTCCAGCAGGTATATCTCACTGGTCACCATAACACTACCCACCCGTAGCACGCGCTCCAGCAGGTATATCTCACTGGTCACCATAACAACACCCACCCGTAGCACGCGCTCCAGCAGGTATATCTCACTGGTCACCATAACAACACCCACCTGTAGCACGCGCTCCAGCAGTTATATCTCACTGGTCATGATAACAACACCCACCCGTAGCACGCGCTCCAGCAGGTATATCTCACTGGTCATGATAACAACACCCACCCGTAGCACGCGCTCCAGCAGGTATATCTCACTGGTCACCATAACAAAACCCACCCGTAGCACGTGCTCCAGCAGGTATATCTCTCTGGTCACCATAACAAAACCCACCCGTAGCACGTGCTCCAGCAGGTATATCTCTCTGGTCACCATAACAAAACCCACCCGTAGCACGTGCTCCAGCAGGTATATCTCACTGGTCATCCCCAACGCCAACACCTTATTTGGCTGCCTTTCCTTACACTAACTTTAAACATCAGCTATCTGAGCAGCTAACCGATCGCTGTAGCTGTACATAGTCCATCTGTAAATAGCCCACCCAATCTACCTACCTCATCCCCATATTGTTTTTATTTACTTTTCTGCTCTTTTGCACACCAATATCTCTACTTACACACCATCATCTGCTCGTCTATCACTCCAGTGTTAATCTGATCAATTGTAATTATTTTGCTACTGTGGCCTATTTAATGGCTTAGCTCCTCTCGCCATTTGCACACACTTTATATAGACTTTATCTTGTTCTATTGCGTTATTGACTGTGTGCTTGTTTATTCCATGTGTAACTCTGTGTTGTTGTTCGTGTCGCACTGCTTTGCTTTATATTTGCCAGGTCACAGTTGTAAATGAGAACTTGGTCTCAACTGGCTTACCTGGTTAAATAAAGGTGAAATAACATTAAAACTATTGTTGTGTTGCTAACTAGTTAGCCCTGTAAACTACAGTTGATAAGCACCCATTATATATCTACCCTAGAAATATAATCTACAGAACAGGCCTCCTCATTCAAGTCAACGATGGCATAATAAGTGGACTAAAACTGTCTCGAGGTCGAACAGATATCTACCAGATATCTCAGAGGGTTCACCTTCAGACTAGTCCTCTCTCTGTCCGTCTCCTTAAGCTCCTCCTCTTTCTTTATTTTCTTTTCACGCAGGTTGTCCAAAAACCGTTCCCGTTATCGTTTTTTCTTCATCTCTCTTTATCTTGTCTGTTCCGCTGTTGTTTCCCTCTCTCTCTCTCCCTCCCTCACTCTCTCCCTTCTTTCTGCTTAATTCCTTCATTCTTTATTCGTCTGCCTCTCTTCCCAGTGTTTTCCCTCCCTCTCTCTCTGTGTTTCTATCTCTCTCTCTCTCTCTCTCTCTCTCTCTCTCTCTCTCTCTCTCTCTGTCCCAGTGTTTCTCTCCCTGTCGCCTCCCCTCTCCTCCCCCTAGATGAGTGGGAGATTAGCTGGGTCAGAAGAGTAGGGTGAGTCAGACACTGAGAATATCACCTGTGTGGGAGACAGAGATATATAGAAGAAAGAGAGACAGAGAGACAGAGAGACAGAGAGAGGTAAGTCAGCTAAACCCTAGCGGATCAACTACACTAATCTTATTATATCAGAAGGATAGGGGAGAAGAGAGAAAGATAGAGGAGAGACAGAGAGAGAGAGAGAGAGAGATAGAGAGAGAGAGATCCACCTTTCCCTTGGCTCGCTCTTTGTGCAGCTCATGCTAAATCTCAAAAGAAGACGCCCCCTGTAGGCCATGGGAAGGCAACTCGTTTCAACTGCTTGACTATTTTTGAAATACAAACTCAAATGAGATTAACTCTATCGCCCCTGTGTGGTGTGATAAGGAATTGCATACATAACCTAATATTTTGGAGTGAACCATGGGTATCTTCATAGATGTGGGAAGTAGGGGTCCTGAGGTTGCAGCCTCGCTGGAAAAATTGGAATAAAAAAATAGGAGGTATGGCTAAGCAGTGACGTTCTTTATAAAAAATAATAATCAGATTCATAATAATCATACGGTTTGTAAAGCTCTTTTCGTTATACAAGAATAATCTCAAAGTGCATCAATCTCGAAGTGCATTTTACATGTCAGCAGTTAATTGTAATTAAACTCGAACAAAACAGAGATGCTTGTTCTAGGTCCCAAGCAACAGAGATCTTCTGTTTGTCACGCCTTGGTCTTAGTGTTTTGTGTTTTCGTTAATTAGTTGGTCAGGCCAGGGTGTGACATGGGTTTATGTTGTTGTATTTCATAGTGGGGTTTTTGTAGTATTTGGGACTGCGGCTGAGTAGGGGTGTTGTATAGGCTTGGCTGCCTGAGGCGGTTCTCAATCAGAGTCAGGTGATTCTCGTTGTCTCTGATTGGGAACCGTATTTAGGTAGCCAGGGTTTCACTTTGTATTTCGTGGGTGATTGTTCCTGTCTCTGTGTTAGTGTTCACCAGACAAGCTGTATAGGTTTTTTCACGTTCCGTTTGTTGTTTTTGTTATTTCGTGTATCGTCATTTGTTCCATTAAAAACATGAATAACCAACACGCTGCATTTCGGTCCGACTCTCTTTCGACAAACGAAGAACGTCGTTACACTGTTGAATCTGACAATTAATCTTAATGGTTGTACAGTCGTCTCAAATAAAACTGTGAAAGACCTCGGCGTTACTCTGGACCCTGATCTCTCTTTAGACTAACATATCGAGACTGTTTCAAGGACAGCTTTTTCCATCAACGTAACATTGCAAAATCATAACACTGTCCAAAATTGATGCAGAAAAATGAATCCATGCTTTTGTTACTTCTTGGTTAGACTACTGCAATGCTCTACTTTCCGGCTACCCGGAAAAAGCACTAAATAAACTTCAGTTTGTGCTAAATACGGCTGCTAGAATCCTGACTAGAACCAAAAAATTGGATCATATTACTCCAGTGCTAGACTCCCTACACTGGCTTCCTGTTAAGGCAAGGGCTGATTTCAGTAGTAATTTATATTGTCTGATGTGTTGCCCTTATCTGACGATACATACTGTGGTTCCAGTGTGTTAGTGCAGGGTATTGAAATGGGTTTTGTCCCAGTGCCATTGCACTTTGTGACAGTACACTGAGTTAATCAGTGGAATATTCAGAGTGGGGGTACGTCCTATGTTGCCAGTGAAAGGTGTGACCTTTATAATGGGTAACGATATTGCCGGAGGAAAGGTAGTACCCGTATTGGAAGTATTGGATAAAAGTGACCTCTCTCTCTCCAATGAGCTGGCACAGAGTTATCCACATGTGTTCCCCGCTTGTGCTGTCACTCAGGCACGACAAGAGCAGCTGAATGCCAACCAAAAGGTTGACAACAAGCTTTACATGGGCTTGCTCCTACCTATCTTTACGATTTGGTCCTTCCGCACATTTTTTATTTTTTTATTTCACCTTTATTTAACCAGGTAGGCTAGTTGAGAACAAGTTCTCATTTGCAACTGCGACCTGGCCAAGATAAAGCATAGCAGTGTGAACAGACAACACAGAGTTACACATGGAGTAAACAATTAACAAGTCAATAACACAGTACAAAAAAGGCGAGTCTATATCCATTGTGTGCAAAAGGCATGAGGAGGTAGGCGAATAATTACAATTTTGCAGATTAGCACTGGAGTGATAAATGATCAGATGGTCATGTACAGGTAGAGATACTGGTGTGCAAAAGAGCAGAAAAGTAAATAAATAAAAACAGTGTGGGGATGAGGTAGGTGAAAATGGGTGGGCTATTTACCAATAGACTATGTACAGCTGCAGTGATCGGTTAGCTGCTCAGATAGCACATGTTTGAAGTTGGTGAGGGAGATAAAATTCTCCAACTTCAGGGATTTTTGCAATTCGTTCCAGTCACAGGCAGCAGAGTACTGGAACGAAAGGCGGCCAAATGAGGTGTTGGCTTTAGGGATGATCAGTGAGATACACCTGCTGGAGCGCGTGCTATGGATGGGTGGTGCCATCGTGACCAGTGAACTGAGATAAGGCGGAGCTTTACCTAGCATGGACTTGTAGATGACCTGGAGCCAGTGGGTCTGGCGACGAATATGTAGCGAGGGCCAGCCGACTAGAGCATACAAGTCGCAGTGGTGGGTGGTATAAGGTGCTTTAGTGACAAAACGGATGGCACTGTGATAAAATGCATCCAGTTTGCTGAGTAGAGTGTTGGAGGCAATTTTGTAGATGACATCGCCGAAGTCGAGGATCGGTAGGATAGTCAGTTTTACTAGGGTAAGTTTGGCGGCGTGAGTGAAGGAGGCTTTGTTGCGGAATAGAAAGCCGACTCTTGATTTGATTTTCGATTGGAGATGTTTGATATGAGACTGGAAGGAGAGTTTACAGTCTAGCCCGACACCTAGGTACTTATAGGTGTCCACATATTCAAGGTCGGAACCGTCCAGGGTGGTGATGCTCGTCGGGCATGCGGGTGCAGGCAGCGATCGGTTGAAAAGCATGCATTTGGTTTTACTAGCGTTTAAGAGCAGTTGGAGGCCACGGAAGGAGTGTTGTATGGCATTGAAGCTCGTTTGGAGATTAGATAGCACAGTGTCCAAGGACGGGCCGGAAGTATATAGAATGGTGTTGTCTGCGTAGAGGTGGATCAGGGAATCGCCCGCAGCAAGATCAACATCATTGATATATATACAGAGAAAAGAGTCGGCCCGAGAATTGAACCCTGTGGCACCCCCATAGAGACTGCCAGAGGACCGGACAGCATGCCCTCCGATTTGACACACTGAACTCTGTCTGCAAAGTAATTTTTGAACCAGGCAAGGCAGTCATCCGAAAAACCGAGGCTACTGAGTCTGCCGATAAGAATATGGTGATTGACAGAGTCGAAAGCCTTGGCAAGGTCAATTTTATGGAATGTTCTGCCTACCTATGTGAGAGACGCAGACTCGGTCTCAACCTATAGGTCTTTACTGAAGACTCGTCTCTTCAGTGGGTCATATGACTGAGTGTAGTCTGGACCAGGAGTGTGAAGGTGAACGGAAAGGCTCTGGAGCAACGAACCCCCCTGGCTGTCTCAGCCTGTTACAACACATGACTACAACTCCTGTATAACATGCTACTACAACACATGACTACAGCTCCTGTATAACATGCTGCTACAACACATGACTACAGCTCCTGTATAACATGCTACTACAACACATGACTACAGCTCCTGTATAACATGCTACTACAACACATGACTACAGCTCCTGTATAACATGCTACTACAACACATGACTACAGCTCCTGTATAACATGCTACTACAACACATGACTACAGCTCCTGTATAACATGCTAGTACAACACATGACTACAGCTCCTGTATAACATGTAGTTACAAAACATGACTACAGCTCCTGTATAACATGCTACTACAACACATGACTACAGCTCCTGTATAACATGCTACTACAACACATGACTACAGCTCCTGTATAACATGCTACTACAACACATGACTACAGCTCCTGTATAACATGCTACTACAACACATGACTACAGCTCCTGTATAACATGCTACTACAACACATGACTACAGCTCCTGTATAACATGCTACTACAACACATGACTACAGCTCCTGTATAACATGCTACTACAACACATGACTACAGCTCCTGTATAACATGCTACTACAACATATGACTACAGCTCCTGTATAACATGCTACTACAACACATGACTACAGCTCCTGTATAACATGCTGTTACAACACAGACCATGGTGATACCTATAGCAGAAACAAAACCCTCTGGTAAGCAGGATTGGACTCAATTCCATTTCCATTCCAGTCACTTCTGGAAGTACACTGAATTTCATATTCCAATTATCTTCAGTACTTTTCAACGAGGAAAACATTTGAACTCAGCAAAAATAAGAAACGTCCCTTTTTCAGGACCCTGTCTTTCAAAGATAATTCATAAAAATCCAAATAACCTCACAGATCTTCATTGTAAAGGGTTTAAACACTGTTTCCCATGCTTTTTCAATGAACCATAAACAATTAATGAACATGTACCTGTGCAACGGTTGAAACTTCACTGGGATAAGGGGCAGCATTTTCACGTTTGGATGAAAAACGTGCCCAGTGTAAACTGCCTCCTACTCAGTCCCAGATGCTAACATATGCATATTATTAGTAGTATTGGATAGAAAACACTCTGAAGTTTCGAAAACTCTTTGAATGATGTCTGTGAGTATAACAGAACTCATAGGGCAGGCAAAAACCTAAGAAAAAGTCTGAGGTTTGTAGTTTTTCAACTCAGCCCCTATTAAATATACAGTGGGATATTGGTCATGTTGCACGTCCTAAGGCTTCCACTAGATGTCAGCAGTCTTTAGAAACTTGTTTCAGGCTTCTACTGTGAAGTGGGGCTGAATGAGAGGGGAATGCGTCAGGCGTCTAGCAGAGTGCCACGGGCTCGTGACGCGCGGTCATGAGAGAGTTAGCTCGCGTTCCATTGCTTTTCTACAGACAAAGGAATTCTCCGGGTTGGGACATTATTGAAGATGTATATTAAAAACATCCTAAAGATTGATTCTATACTTCATTTGACATGTTTCTACGACCAGTAATATGACTTTTTGGACTTTTCGTCCGACCTTTCCACTGGACTTGCACGCGTGTTTGGATTTGTTTACCAAACGCCCTAACAAAAGGAGGTATATGGACATAAATTATGAACTTTAACGAACAAATCAAAAATGTATTGTGGAACTGGGATTCCTGGGAGAACATTCTGACAAAGATCATCAAAGGTAAGTGAATATTTATAATGCTACTTCTGACTAATGTTGACTACACAACATGGCGGATATTTCTTTGGCTGGTTTGGGCTCTGTGCGCCATACTCAGATTATTGCATAGTGTGCTTTCTCCATAAAGTTTTTTTTTCAATCTGACACAGCGGTTGCATTAAGGAGAAGTTTATCTAAAGTTCCATGTATAATAGTTGTATCTATTATCATTTTTTTTATGAGCATTTCTGTGAATTGATGTGGCTCTCTGCAAAATCCCTGCATGTTTTGGAACTACTGAACATAACACGCCAATGTAAAATTCAATTTTTGGATATAAATATGCCCTTTATCGAACAAAATATACATGTATGTTCATGTTTAACATGAAGTCCTATGAGTGTCATCTGATGAAGATCATCAAAGGTTAGTGATTAATTGTATCTATATTTCTGCTTTTTGTGAAAACGGCTGTATTTTTCTGTGACTTGGTGGTGACCTAACATAATCGAGGACCGCAGATGTGGCCAGGGCAATAAATTGCAATGTCTGTACTGTGAGACACCTAAGACAGCGCTACAGGGAGACAGGACAGACAGCTGATTGTCCTCGCAGTGGCAGACCACATGTAACAGCACAGTATCGGTACATCCAAACATCACACTTGTGGGACAGGTACAGGATGGCAACAACAACTGCCTGAGTTACACCAGGAAGGCACAATCCCTCCATCAGTGCTCAGACTGTCCGCAATAGGTTGAGAGAGGCTGGACTGAGGGCTAGTAAGGCAGTTGTAAGGCAGGTCCTCACCCGACATCACTGGCAACAACGTTGCTTATGGACACAAACCCATCGTCGCTGGACCAGACAGGACTGGCAAAAAGTGCTCTTCACTGACGAGTCATGGTTTTGTCTCACCAGGGGTGATGGACAGATTCGTGTTTATCGTCAAATAAATGAGCGTTACACCGAGGCCTGTACTCTGGAGGTAGAGGGACCGTCGTGGTCTGGGGCGGTGTGTCACAGCATCATCAGACTTTTTTTATGAATTCAAATTCAAAATGTATGTTTTTAAATTGGCAGTGTGTCCGGCTGTCATGTCTTTGGCTATGCCGGATTAAGTAATATGACATGCTATTCTATAAAATAATTTCTCCGTAATTACTATTACCAGATTGAGCTAATCATGTAAATGTAATTAACTAGAGAGTCGGGCACCACGAAATAATATTTATAGAGCTGTTATCTTCTGAATAAACTCTTAAAGACCTTGTAATATTTTACATCAATAGCAGTCAACATTAATCTTTATCTTAATTCAGTCTCATCTGAAAGTTGTAAATTCTTGGTTATCTGCACGAACCCTGGCTAACAATTTGAATCAGCAATACAAAATTGTGTTTAATTATTTATTTACTAAATACCTAACTAATCACACAGAATTACACATAATTAATGTCAGGACCCGGTTTCGAACCTGGGTCTCCGGAGTGAGAAACAGTCACTTAACCAACTGAGCCACGAATAGACAGCAGAACCCAGAAGATGAGGCAGATACAGCAGTACTTAAGACGGTGTATTTAATAAAGAAAAAATCCTAAAAAACAAAAAATGGCAAATCCAAAAGGTGGTAGGAAAAAACACAAAAAGACCTCAAAAGAAACTCACCAAAAATAAACAAAAACAAAAAACAGAATACCACAAGAACTTCACCCGGAATCGACAAGAGCACACAGAACACTAGGGCAGGGTGCTAACATACAAACACAGAGCACAGAACTGAGGGAAACAAAGGGTTTAAATACAATCAGGGGAAACGAGACACAGGTGCAAATAATAATGGGGATCAAGGGAAAAACATAGGGACAAAAAGCACAATGGGGACATCTACTGACAAAAACCCGGAACAACCCTGGCCAAATCCTGACAATTAAATCATAAATTGATTACAAATTACGTCATAAAGGAAAACGTCCCTTGCGGGCGGAACAGATATGACAGCTTGTTACACAAAAGAAAAGGGTCTGGGTTTGAGTGAAAGAGCGGGAAGACTGAGGAACAAGGGGAAGAAGCTGGGCTATCGTAAATACAGTATCTGATGCATTCTAAATTGCCTCCCATTTGGAAAAGGAAAATGCAATAAATATTTAATATGAGCTGCGCTTCGGTAGGTTGGTGGTAGATGGATGGCCGTGTTGCCAAACCGAGTCCTTTGAAGAATGTCTCTGGTTGTCAATTGGATACGTTGTAGTAACGTTGTTGGGTGATAGACGGGATACTCTGTCTGTTCCTTCCTAACCCTCATTGCATCTGCTGTTGCTAACTCAACGGCTAGGAGGTATCACTTCTGTAGTGAATAAGAGTTCAAAGTTCATACCATTCACAACCAAAGCTCACGCTGATGTTGGCTTCGTTCTGTAGTTATTATCTGAACCATTCTGACATAGGACAGTCGTCCTCACATCTTTGGAACAGGAGGTTATATTGATGTCAAGGGCTTATATAGGAAAGGAGAGGAGGGCGTGTTTGAAAAGTTTTATAGCCCATGTCCCTTCACAGGTGCGGGCCACTGATTGAGCAGCCCTGTCTTATGAAAACCCACATTTCACATTTTAGAAGCTAACGTCCCATAAAATTTCATCCCATCACAAATAATTTCATATTCAAACATTTAAATTGAACAACAATTCCATGTGAATCCGATAACTCTGATGTGTAGACTTTCCACTGTAGAGTTTATGTCATCTGATCAATGATGAGAATGTCTCAGATGACAACCGAACTGACATCATATTCATTAAGTACCACCGCATATGTTCAATTGTTCGGATTACCAGAATATAGTTCATTTCCCCCCCACCTACTGATGTTCCCAGAATCTCTATGTTAACCAAGGGTTTTGCAAATGTAAAATCAGTAGGGCAGAGAGAGGAAAAAGGGGGGAGGAGGTATTTATGACTGTCATAAACCCCCCCCCCCAGTCCAACGTCATGACACTGCATATTGACGAACCTCTCTGTCTCTCTGGAGATCCTGTGGTTCTGGATCCAAACACTTTACACCCAGATCTCATCCTGTCTGAGGATCTGACCAGAAGTGGTCAGAATCTTCCCAACAACCCAGAGAGGGTTTATAAATATGGGGCGGTCCTTGGCTCTGGAATGTTTGACTCAGGACACCACTGCTGGGAAGTGTTGGACTGTCAGTTTGTGGAGGAGTTGATGCCCTTGCCACCGAAGTTTCCAGAGAGCCTGTAAAAATAAAAGACAACCTACATACAAACCTAATTTTGAGCTATACGTTGTCTGAATGGTAATATTATTTGTAACAAGGGGGAATCTGAAGAGGAAGATTTACAGAGAAGATATATCCGTTCTTCTTTGCACTAGATAATCACTTGCTAAGGTATCTGTTACAGTGGAAAATGCTACGTGATGGCGGCATGGAAATAAAATACCTTCTTTGCTACTTCTGATGGTGTATATTATGTGATATTTGGTTATCGTACCTGGAAGCTAAGTGTCACTTGCCACATCATCATGACGTACCATCATGACTCTAAACGTACCATCATGACTCTAAACGTACCATCATGACTCTAAACGTACCATCATGACTCTAAACGTACCATCATGACTCTAAATGTACCATCAAGACTCTAAACGTATCATCATGACTCTAAACGTACCATCATGACTCTAAACGTACCATCATGACTCTAAACGTATCATCATGACTCTAAGCGTATCATCATGACTCTAAACGTACCATCATGACTCTAAACGTACCATCATGACTCTAAACGTACCATCATGACTCTAAACGTATCATCATGACTCTAAACATATCATCATGACTTTAAACGTACCATCATGATGCTAAACGTACCATCATGACTCTAAATGTATCATCATGACTCTAAACGTACCATCATGACTCTAAACGTATCATCATGACTCTAAATGTACCATCATGATGCTAAACGTACCATCATGACGCTAAACGTATCATCATGACTCTAAAACGTACCATCATGACTCTAAACGTACCATCATTTACATTTACATTTAAGTCATTTAGCAGACGCTCTTATCCAGAGCGACTTACAATCATGACTCTAAACGTACCATCATGACTCTAAACGTATCATCATGACTCTAAACGTATCATCATGACTCTAAACGTACCATCATGACTCTAAACGTACCATCATGACTCTAAACGTATCATCATGACTCTAAACGTACCATCATGACTCTAAACGTATCATCATGATGATGTGGCAAGTGACACTTTGCTTCTTAAGAAATGTCCTGTGTCTTGAAAACTTGACTTCTGATGCGAAACATTTCGGGGCTGTATCAACCGTGGACTAGTGAACAAAAACACCTAAATATTATTTTGTGGTGGATTTTTCTTTTAAGTTGAATGAATTAACTGAAAGTCACTCTAGATACAAGCGTCTACTAAGGACTCCAATGTAAATGTAACGTGCCAGTCAGATCAATATGGATAACTTCCTTCTCTTTTATATTTCATGCAAATGATGTGTGTGTGACCTGTGAACTTGTTACTAGCATTAAAAATGATCTATGTGAAATATGATATGACAATATAAGTACATGACATCATTATTACAGGGAATAGGTTGCCATTTGAGACCTACTGTAGATATATCCATATACGCTGTAGTGCACTACGTAGGGAATAGGTTGCTATTTGAGACCCACTGTAGATACATCCATATACGCTGTAGTGCACTACGTAGGGAATAGGTTGCCATTTGAGACCTACTGTAGATACATCCATATACGCTGTAGTGCACTACGTAGGGAATAGGTTGCCATTTGAGACCTACTGTAGATACATCCATATACGCTGTAGTGAACTACGTAGGGAATAGGTTGCCATTTGAGACCTACTGTAGATACATCCATATACGCTGTAGTGCACTACGTAGGGAATAGGTTGCCATTTGAGACCTACTGTAGATACATCCATATACGCTGTAGTGCACTACATAGGGAATAGGTTGCCATTTGAGACCTACTGTAGATACATCCATATACGCTGTAGTGCACTACGTAGGGAATAGGTTGCTATTTGAGACACAGACTCTTTGTTGCAATGAAGTCACGTCCTTGGCTGGTATCTGTGGGTTGAACCCTAATTTAAGCAGTGCACATGGAAGCCGTACCTCACATGCAAACATAGCTGGAGACTCAGACTGACACTCATGCTTGATTTAAGGGAATGTTCAGGTTACAAGCGACCACACCAGGGTTCAAATAGTATTTCCTTTTCTTCCCAATACTTTGACCGGTTGCTTTAGCCTGCCAGGAGTGCCAGGTGGGCGGGGTTCTGGACTTTTGAGACTTGTCTATGAGTTCCATTGCTGCCAGGCGAGCTCAATCAAGCCCAGATGAAGTATTTGAAAGAAAGCAGATACTATTTGAACCCAGGTATGTTCACTCGTAACCTGAAGAAGCGTTTAATGAAGCATTAAATCAAGCATTAGTGGCAGTCTGAGTCTCCAGTTATGTGTGCATGTGAGGTCCAGCTTCCATGTTCCCTGCTTAAAGTAGGATTTGAACCGTAGATACCAACCACAGATGTGGTAAGGATTGGGGCCCTAGGCTTGGTGTGTCTGGTGAGAGAGA
>NW_027009236.1:0-20000 GCF_036934945.1 Oncorhynchus masou masou | reverse complement strand
CTTTTCTTCAGCAGGGACAGGGAAGATGGTTAAAATTGATGGGAAGATGGATGGAGCCAAATACAGGACCATTCTGGAAGAAAACCTGATGGAGTCTGCAAAAGACCTGAGACTGGGACGGAGATTTGTCTTCCAACAAGACAATGATCCAAAACATAAAGCAAAATCTACAATGGAATGGTTCAAAAATAAACATACATACATGTTTATTAATAACATACGTACATACATACATACAAACATGACAGACAGACAGACAAACATGACAGACAGACAGACAGACAGACATGACAGACATGACAGACAGACATGACAGACAGACAGACAGACAGACAGACAGACATGTCTACAAGTTACCTACACCCCTACTTCGCATTTAAATATCTGTTCATCGAGTATCTGCCATTCAGCAGATACTTTTATTTGATGTGGCGTATCTGTGCAGTTACATAAGATAGTGTGTGTGTGGTTTACACTGATTGTTTTGCAATCCACTCTGTTGTTGTTGCCATGCCACATACATACAGATGTAGCATCGTAATTTGACCAGTTTTGTCACAGTAAAATAATACTGCAGCAACAGGATTTGAACGTTCAGTCCGTAATGTTGCTTGATCGGTGGTTAGGCTATTAGTTGTCTAATATGAGGCTACATGAAGTGTGATAATGTTAAGTTAACCGTGAGTCACTGCAGGGTTTCAGTGAATTGATGTAAATCACGAAGCTCACGTGTATTTAATGTGGTGCAGGAAAATTCTCAGCAACAAAAGAGTTATGACATTAAGATCCTACATTTGTACGTGTTTGGCTCATGAAATGTTATTTCGGTTCCAGTCTCCATGTGCTTTAACACTTAACTGACGCGTAGAGTAACATGACCTAGTCTATGAGGCCATACACACACACACACACACACACACACACACACACACACACACACACACACACACACACACACACACACACACACACACACACACACACACACAAGCTGGGGTGGACTGGCCATCTGGCATTACAGGCAAATGACAGATGGGCTTGTCCACTTTTAGCCCAGTGGGCTGGTGTCACTTGTTTTTTAGCAATGTTATTATCTGTGTAATAATGGGAGATTCAAGGAAAAAAGGGAAAAAAATGGGCCAGTGTGGGGGCCCTTTAAAATGGGCCAGTGTGGGGGCCCTTTAAAATGGGCCAGTGTGGGGGCCCTTTAAAATGGGCCAGGGTGGGAGCCCTTTAACATGTGCTAGTGTGGGGGCCCTTTAAAATGGGCCAGGGTGGGAGCCCTTAAAATGGGCCAGTGTGTGGGCCCTTTAACATGTGCTAGTGTGGGGGCCCTTTAAAATGGGCCAGGGTGGGAGCCCTTAAAATGGGCCAGTGTGGGGGCCCTTTAACATGTGCTAGTGTGGGGGCCCTTTAAAATGGGCCAGGGTGGGGGCCCTTAAAATGGACCAGTGTGGGGGCCCTTTAAAATGGGCCAGGGTGGTAGCCCTTAAAATGGGCCAGTGTGGGGGCCCTTTAACATGTGCTAGTGTGGGGGCCCTTTAAAATGGGCCAGGGTGGGGGCCCTTAAAATGGACCAGTGCGGGGGCCTATTTTGGGATGTGTTGGAACAGTCCCAAAATGTTTTGCAGGTCATCAATCAAGTTGTCGAGAACTTTCAAAATGTGTGAAGCAAAACACATCACACTGTGACACTTTCTGTATGTTGAAAGTTCTATATCTTCAGGAGATTTTTTGTAAAATCGATCACTTTACAACTTCATTTTCATTACCTCAAAAAATCAAATCAAACCAAATCTCCTTCCAGCACACTACCAGTGTCTACATGTGAAAACAGCACATTTCTACATTTTGCAGAAGAAAAAAAAACATCTCTATTGATGACATCATCAAAAGTTGAAACAATTTCCAAACAGTGATATTCAAATACAATGATGTTCCTGGTGACCTGGGGAGCATGAACATACCCTCCCTCTGACTAGGAACTCGTCTCAGGTTTTGAAAATCACAGTTTTTCTTTCTTTTAATCCCACCATGTGATGTCACATAGAAGCATCGGTTTGGGGGACTTTTCTTCTTCTTTTTTAAATCACAGATCACGGAGAATATCATTCACGATTGACAGTGATGGCGCCATGTTCTGTAAGTAGCTAGGCCTAATTTGGTGTTTGAGGGTATAAAAATACAAACATTTCTTCAAGTCAATCAAATCAAATGTATTTATATAGCCCTTCTTACATCAGCTGATATCTCAACGTGCTGTACAGAAACCCAGCCATAAACCACAAACAGCAAGCTGCAGTTGTAGAAGCACGGTGGCTAGGAAAAGCTACTTAGAAAATCAATGTGTGTGAGAAATGATGACACCAGTTATTATTATTTTTTGTGCACTGGCAACTAAATAAAGCTGTCACTAAACCACTGTTTAAAGAAAATACTAAGTAGAACATAATTCTATACAGTCTCCAATCTTCATTTTATTTTTTTAAAGGCCGACAGGATTTAATTTCTCCCGGACTCTGGCCCACGCCCCAGTACAATAGGTGGCGGTAATGCATCATTACCCCTTGACTGCCACCTGCAGATAAACCCCCCGAAGAAGAAGAAGAAGCCCGTCAGCCACCTTCTTAGCTTGTTAGCCAATATAGCCGGAACATTGCAGCTCTTCAGACGGTTTCGGTGAATGGGAAGTTGCTGTGTTGAAAGCACACGTCTGACGTATCTACTAGTTACCCCGTTTAATTTTATAATTACGTTGTTAGTCATCTCGCTAGCTGGTTAAGTTAGCACTAAGCTAGTTGTTTATGCTAATTAACTAGCTAGCTAACATCCCCGACCATGAGCTCACTAAACAACTCCCCCACTGCCAAAGGACAGGAGGTCTGCTGGACGGAGAAAGAGGGTCTGTGGCTTAATATTGTCGTCAAAGAAGAGGAGGAAGAGGAGGACATCACATTGAAAGGAGATACAGGAGCGCTCAGAGAGGAAGAGGAGGACATCACATTGAAAGGAGATACAGGAGCGCTCAGAGAGGAAGAGGAGGACATCACATTGAAAGGAGATACAGGAGCGCTCAGAGAGGAAGAGGGGGATGTCGTTTTTGGAGTGAAGGAGCTGGGGGAGGTCACTGTCACATTGGAAAATGAGGAGGGAAAAACTGGAGATCTGATGAACACCGGTAAGTAACTAGTGGGTTGATAATAATAAACTAAAGGAGTCTAATGTTCTGTTTAAAGGCGAATTGGCTCTTGCAGCCAAAACAGCCAAAAACTCAGTCTAAACGTGAATCGGTTCTCAATTGCGGTACAGTTCTAGAAACATAAATCCCTCTACTTTCATATCACATCAAGATAATTAACCAAATGCTAAATATACACTTACTGTACACCAGGGGAGGCTGGTGGGATGATCTATAGGAGGGCAGGCTCATTGTAATGGCCGGAATGGAATAAATGGAATGGTATTTAACATATAGAAACCACGTTCAACTCCGCTTCCATTCCAGCCATTACAAGGAGCCCGTCCTCCTATAGTCGGGGCGGCAGGGTAGCCTAGTGGTTAGAGTGTTGGACTAGTAACCGGGCTGACAAGGTACAAATCTGTCGTTCTGCCCCTGAACAGGCAGTTAACCCAGGCCGTCGTTGAAAATAAGAATTTGTTCTTAACTGACTTGCCTGGTTAAATAAAGGTAAAATAAAAACAATAAATAGTCACGTCCAACCAGGTCATCAGGAGGGATCAGCCAATCATAAAAAAGAAAATAGCCTCAATGGCGCTGCCCATAAAGCTGTCACGGACAGCTCACAAAAGGGACAAATTATATTTCTCAAAGGTAGTAGGTACCGGAGCACCAAGTCTAGGTCCTAGAGGCTTCTAAACAGCTTCTCCCCCCAAGCCGTAAGACTCCTGAACATCTAATCAAATGGCCACCCAGACTATTTGCATTGCCCAGCACCCCCCACCCCCTCCTCTACACGGCTGCTATTCTCTGTTATTATCTATGCATAGTCACTTTACCTACATTTACATATTACCTCAACAACCTCAACACCCGTGCCCCCGCACATTGACTCTGTACCGGTACCCCCTGTATATAGCCTCCACATTGACTCTGTACCGGTACCCCCTGTATATAGCCTCCACATTGACTCTGTACCGGTACCCCCTGTATATAGCCTCCATATTGACTCTGTACCGGTACCCCCTGTATATAGCCTCCACATTGAATCTGTACCGGTACCCCCTGTATATAGCCTCCACATTGACTCTGTACCGGTACCCCCTGTATATAGCCTCCACATTGAATCTGTACCGGTACCCCCTGTATATAGCCTCCACATTGACTCGGTACCGGTACCCCCTGTATATAGCCTCCACGTTGACTCTGTACCGGTACCCCCTGTATATAGCCTCCACATTGACTCTGTACCGGTACCCCCTGTATATAGCCTCCACATTGACTCTGTACCGGTACCCCCTGTATATAGCCTCCACATTGACTCTGTACCGGTACCCCCTGTATATAGCCTCCACATTGACTCTGTACCGGTACCCCCTGTATATAGCCTCCACATTGACTCGGTACCGGTACCCCCTGTATATAGCCTCCACATTGACTCTGTACCGGTACTCCCTGTATATAGCCTCCACATTGACTCTGTACCGGTACCCCCTGTATATAGCCTCCACATTGACTCTGTACCGGTACCCCCTGTATATAGCCTCCACATTGACTCTGTACCGGTACCCCTGTATATAGCCTCCACATTGACTCTGTACCGGTACCCCCTGTATATAGCCTCCTCATTGACTCTGTACCGGTACCCCCTGTATATAGCCTCCACATTGACTCGGTACCGGTACCCCCTGTATATAGCCTCCACATTGACTCTGTACCGGTACCCCCTGTATATAGCCAGGCTATTGTTATTTACTACCGCTCTTTAATTATTTGTTGTTCTTTATCTCTTACTTTTTTTTGGGGGTTTTGATATTTTCTTAAAACTGCATTGTTGTTAAGGTCTTGTAAGTAAGCGTTTCAATGTAACGTCTACGACATCTGTTGTATTTGGTGCATGTGGCAAATAACATGTTACTTTAATTTTATTTGCAAAAAGTTCCAGGTCAAAATGATGGACGCCTCTGTTTTCATGACCTTTCAATACCTCACATCTTGGACTGTTCCTCCATTCGGATTCCTTCCAGATCTTTGAAATCGTTTTGTCACTTATGGGCTTTGCCTTTTCAATTCAAACCACAGCTTTTCAGTAGGTTTCAAGTCATTGAGATGGAATTTAAACGTTTTAGGTTTTTGAGGCCAATTCTACATTTATTTCCACATTTTGATGTGTGCTTGGGGTTATTGTCTTTGCTGGAAGATCCACTTGCAGCCAAGTGTCAGTGGCAGAGGCAACAAGGTTTTTGGCTCAAATGTCCTGGTAATATGTGAAGTACCAGGATGTGATGCCATTGACCTTAACAAAGGACCCAGGACCAGTGGAAGCAAAATAGCCCCATAACATCAAATATCCACCACCAGATGTTACAGTAGCTTCGGGGTTATTTTCTGCTCCTGCATTCTAATATCCACCACCAGATGTTACAGTAGCTTCAGGGTTTTTTTCTGCTCCTGCATTCTAATATCCACCACCAGATGTTACAGTAGCTTCGGGGTTATTTTCTGCTCCTGCATTCTAATATCCACCACCAGATGTTACAGTAGCTTCGGGGTTATTTTCTGCTCCTGCATTCTAATATCCACCACCAGATGTTACAGTAGCTTCGGGGTTATTTTCTGCTCCTGCATTCTAATATCCACCACCATATGTTACAGTAGCTTCTGGGTTATTTTCTGCTCCTGCATTCTAATATCCACCACCAGATGTTACAGTAGCTTCGGGGTTATTTTCTGCTCCTGCATTCTAATATCCACCACCAGATGTTACAGTAGCTTCAGGGTTATTTTCTGCTCCTGCATTCTAATATCCACCACCAGATGTTACAGTAGCTTTGGGGTTATTTTCTGCTTCTGCATTCTAATATCCACCACCAGATGTTACAGTAGCTTCGGGGTTATTTTCTGCTCCTGCATTCTAATATCCACCACCAGATGTTACAGTAGCTTCGGGGTTATTTTCTGCTCCTGCATTCTAATATCCACCACCAGATGTTACAGTAGCTTCTGGGTTATTTTCTGCTCCTGCATTCTAATATCCACCACCAGATGTTACAGTAGCTTCGGGGTTATTTTCTGCTCCTGCATTCTAATATCCACCACCATATGTTACAGTAGCTTCTGGGTTATTTTCTGCTCCTGCATTCTAATATCCACCACCAGATGTTACAGTAGCTTCGGGGTTATTTTCTGCTCCTGCATTCTAATATCCACCACCAGATGTTACAGTAGCTTCTGGGTTATTTTCTGCTCCTGCATTCTAATATCCACCACCAGATGTTACAGTAGCTTCGGGGTTATTTTCTGCTCCTGCATTCTAATATCCACCACCATATGTTACAGTAGCTTCTGGGTTATTTTCTGCTCCTGCATTCTAATATCCACCACCAGATGTTACAGTAGCTTCGGGGTTATTTTCTGCTCCTGCATTCTAATATCCACCACCAGATGTTACAGTAGCTTCTGGGTTATTTTCTGCACCTGCATTCTAATATCCACCACCAGATGTTACAGTAGCTTCGGGGTTATTTTCTGCTCCTGCATTCTAATATCCACCACCAGATGTTACAGTAGCTTCGGGGTTATTTTCTGCTCCTGCATTCTAATATCCACCACCAGATGTTACAGTAGCTTCTGGGTTATTTTCTGCACCTGCATTCTAATATCCACCACCAGATGTTACAGTAGCTTCGGGGTTATTTTCTGCTCCTGCATTCTAATATCCACCACCAGATGTTACAGTAGCTTCGGGGTTATTTTCTGCTCCTGCATTCTAATATTGTGGGGGAATTGTGTAGTAGACTGTGTTAGTCTACTGCACGGCAGCGTAGCCTAGTGGTTAGAGGGTTGGACTAGAAGCCAGAAGGTTGCAAGTTCAAATCCCCAAGCTGACAAGGTACAAATCTGTTGTTCTGCCTCTGAACAAGGCAGTTAACCCACTATGCCGTCATTGAAAATAAAAATTGGTTCTTAACTGACTTGCCTAGTTAAATAAAGGTAAAAATAATAAAAAAATAGTAGTGGGACATTGAGCAGTATAATGAAGGAAAATATCATTCACTGATGCGTTTTGATCGAAGTACGGACCAACTATGTTCATCTCTTATCATAACCTTGAGCAAATCAATACATTTTTAATTAGTTCAATACATTTAGTTGATTTCCTACGATGATCAATACATTTTCTATACATAACACTTCTAGAACACTGAATTCTGTTTTAATGTCTGGAATCCGTGATTCCGTTCTGCACATCTGTGATTTGATTGGGTCTTACAGGTGGCGAGGTTTATACAATTCCCCTCTGTTACAAATCAAATGTTAGGCAAGAAGCATGGGATAAAAATGGAGACTAGTTTATGAAGTGCCAGGCTGGGCTGTGGGACAGTGGATGCATAGGGATGATTCAAATGGAACTATTAAAGAGATGCAATGAGGCCCTTTATCTACTTCCCTAGAGGCAGATGAACTGGTGAATACCATTTTATGTCTGTGTCAAGTAAGTAAGTTAGCATGCTAGCAGATACTATAGACTTTCAATGATTATGCTAATGCTAGTTAGCAATTGCGCTACGGCTAGTTAGCCACTGCCGTCAAACTGCACGCATAGACATACATACACATGGTATGCATGAGTTCATCTGACTCTGGGGAAGTAGATATTGTGAAAATCCCGAAATATCCTTTTAACAGGCATTACCTGTGGATTATTGTGATTTAACTAACAGCTATCAACCAATCAGCATCCAGGATCCAAGTGTACCGTTTGGGATCTAGTCTAGATTAAACCTCATAGGAAGACAGTTTAATCATGTGGAGGTTTCATTTCTGTTTAACCAAATACTCTGTTTGTCTTTGGCAGGAGAGAGGCCAGACTTTCCCTCTGACAGCAGGAAGAGTCCCTCAGGGGAACCAGACCCAGAGACACCCAAACCAGTGAGACCACACCACTGCTCCCACTGTGGAAAGAGCTTTACCTGGTTATCAAAGCTGAAAGAGCACGAGAGGACACACACTGGAGAAAAGCCTTACCAATGTGTCATTTGTGGAAAAACTTTTACCCAGTTAGGGGGCTTTCAATATCATGAGCGGACACACAGAGAAAACAATACCTACCACTGCTCTCAGAATGGAACGACATTTCCCCAGTTAGGGAACCTGAAAAAGAACGACAGAATTCTCACACAGGGAGAGAAGACAAACCACTGCTCCCGGTGCGGAAAGAGTTTTAAATGGTTATCAAAGCTGAAAGAGCACGAGAGGACCCACACAGGAGAAAAGCCTTTCCAATGCTCCCATTGCGAAAAGAAATTTAACCAGTCATCGCATCTGAAAGAGCATGAGAGAATACACACAGGAGAGAAGCCGTACCAATGCTCCCAGTGTGGAAAGGGTTTTACCTGGTTATGGAACCTGAAAACACACGAGAGGACACACACGGGAGAAAAGCCGTACCAATGCTCCCTGTGTGGAAAGACCTTTACCCAGTTAGGGGGCTTTAAATATCACGAGAGAACACACACAGAAAAAAAGAGCTACCACTGCTCTCAGTGTGAAAAGACATTTACCCGGTTAGGGAACCTAAAAAAGCATGAGACAATACACACACAGGAGGAGACAATACACACACAGGAGGAGACAATACACACACAGGAGGAGACAATACACACACGGGAGGAGGCAATACACACACAGGAAGAGAAGGCTCCCAGTGCGGAGAGACTTTTAGTCGGTTAGGGAACCTGAAAGAACATGAAATAACACATAAAGGATAGAAACCAGGGGTGAATTCGCCACCTGGTAATTCTGGCAAATGCCAGATGGGCTGGACCATTTTTTTTAGTTGGGGTGGTCAAAATTGAAATGCGCACATGTATTTTTTTTAATATATTAAAATACAAAAATGACCTATAATATATATTTTTGTGCAATTTCTCAGTTATACTAATGAGCCTTTGGCTGGTCAGTGCAGTAGAACCTTCACTGGGCAATGGCCGGGCCCCCCTACCAAGTTGGGCTGGCCAATTTTCCCATTCAAAGTCAAACGCGGCATCAGCATAGAGACGTGCTCCGACTGTCATCAGTAAGACAGCCAATATAGGCAGTCATCAGTAAGACAGCCAATATAGGCAGTCATCAGTAAGACAGCCAATATAGGCAGTCATCAGTAAGACAGCCAATATAGGCAGTCATCAGTAAGACAGCCAATATAGAAGGCTACAACCTTCTCTGAGTGTAGCAGAAGGCTACAACCTTCTCTGACTGTTGTAACTAAGGATATTTCAGTCGCAGAAGGCTACAACTTTCTCTGACTGTTGTAACTAAGGATATTTCAGTAGCAGAAGGCTACAACCTTCTCTGACTGTAGCAGAAGGCTACAACCTTCTCTGACTGTTGTAACTAAGGATATTTCAGTAGCAGAAGGCTACAACCTTCTCTGACTGTTGTAACTAAGGATATTTCAGTAGCAGAAGGCTACAACCTTCTCTGACTGTAAGGATATTATTGGGGCAAAACGATTTGCGTTTTAACCACACGTTTACATTTGTGATGATGTAATCTTTATAGTTATGCTGCCATATTTTAGCCTGAGATGCTGAAAAAGAACACTACTATTTTGACTGCTTGTAATGATGCTGATAACAGAACATTAAATGACTATTTAGACCGCCTGTCTGTGTCTTGCTTGTATGAAAACTGCTGCTGAGATCGCTGTATGCAAGAGCACACCTTTGGTTGTAGAAGTGTAATTGACATACCTTTCCTTGGTTGTAGAAGTGTAGTTGACATACCTTTCCTTGGTTGTAGAAGTGTAGTTGACATACCTTTCCTTGGTTGTAGAAGTGTAATTGGAATACCTTTCCTTGGTTGTAGAAGTGTAATTGACATACCTTTCCTTGGTTGTAGAAGTGTAATTGAAATACCTTTCCTTGGTTGTAGAAGTGTAATTGACATACCTTTCCTTGGTTGTAGAAGTGTAGTTGAAATACCTTTCCTTGGTTGTAGAAGTGTAGATGAAATACCTTTCCTTGGTTGTAGAAGTGTAGTTGACATACCTTTCCTTGGTTGTAGAAGTGTAGTTGACATACCTTTCCTTGGTTGTAGAAGTGTAATTGACATACCTTTCCTTGGTTGTAGAAGTGTAATTGACATACCTTTCCTTGGTTGTAGAAGTGTAATTGACATACCTTTCCTTGGTTGTAGAAGTGTAATTGACATACCTTTCCTTGGTTGTAGAAGTGTAATTGAAATACCTTTCCTTGGTTGTAGAAGTGTAGTTGACATACCTTTCCTTGGTTGTAGAAGTGTAATTGACATACCTTTCCTTGGTTGTAGAAGTGTAGTTGACATACCTTTCCTTGGTTGTAGAAGTGTAATTGACATACCTTTCCTTGGTTGTAGAAGTGTAGTTGACATACCTTTCCTTGGTTGTAGAAGTGTAATTGACATACCTTTCCTTGGTTGTAGAAGTGTAATTGACATACCTTTCCTTGGTTGTAGAAGTGTAGTTGACATACCTTTCCTTGGTTGTAGAAGTGTAATTGACATACCTTTCCTTGGTTGTAGAAGTGTAATTGACATACCTTTCCTTGGTTGTAGAAGTGTAATTGACATACCTTTCCTTGGTTGTAGAAGTGTAATTGACATACCTTTCCTTGGTTGTAGAAGTGTAATTGACATACCTTTCCTTGGTTGTAGAAGTGTAGTTGACATACCTTTCTTTGGTTTGCTCTTTTGTCATATAAACTCTCCAAACAGCCCTCCCGACCGCTTGGAGGTGTCCGCATGGTCCCAAAGCACACTGTCAACCTCTTTTGTATCACATTCCAATGATAAAACACGGGGGACAAAAATGCAATTTTTGAATGTGAGGGGGACATGCCCCCTTCCCCCGTCCCCCCGTGTCCCTAGTGGAAGTTGCGGCTCTGGCTGCATGTAACTCCCCACATGAGTTTTGCATTTGGGTAAAAACAATCTGCGTAACCTAGGCAACAACTGTTATTTTGCTTCTCAATGATCATGCAAGTGAAGTACCACACCATTTGATGGACGGCACATTTATTTAAATTCTCCAGTTCCACCTCTGGGCAGCCACTCCATAGCCGGAAAGCAGAGCTTGACAGTGGCGAGTTCGTTTTGCATGGTCCGGTGCCCTGGATGGGTGGAGTTTGTACATTTTAGAACATTTCATTGGTCCTTAAGGGAAATCTCCACCCACCGGGGCCCTGGGGTTCTACTAGACTAACAAATGGAATGGTGTTAAGATGGTCATACCATGGATCATTTAGCTATTTGATTTAGAGTTTTAGGACCCCTTTAGTTATATAAAAATATATATTTACAATTTTATTTTGATAGAATATTGAGTATGTCCTTTACTACTATATAGAAACACATTGAATAACACATTCATAAATGGAAAAAACACTGTAAAATAAAAAGTCATAAGGTTTTGACGTGTCTGTCATTCGGAGCGCATTCAGACCCCTTGACTTTTTACACATTTTGTTACGTTACAGCCTTCTTCTAAAATGTA
The DNA here is from genome assembly GCF_036934945.1 of Oncorhynchus masou masou. NCBI lineage: Eukaryota > Metazoa > Chordata > Actinopteri > Salmoniformes > Salmonidae > Oncorhynchus > Oncorhynchus masou. The sequence continues at coordinate 8,289 of NW_027009236.1, read as the reverse complement.
TTAAATAAATACAAATTCTCAGCAATCAACACACAATACCCCATAATGAAAAAGCGAAAACAGGTTTTTAGAAATGTTTGCAACTGTATAAAAAAAGAAACCTTATTTCCATAAGTATTGAGACTGGAAATTGAGGCACCTTAAGACTCAGACCATGAGACACAATATTCTCTGGTCTGACCAAACCAAGATTGAACTCTTTGGCCTGAATGTCAAGCGTCACGTCTGGAGGAAACCTGGCACCTTAAGACTCAGACCATGAGACACAATATTCTCTGGTCTGACCAAACCAAGATTGAACTCTTTGGCCTGAATGTCAAGCGTCACGTCTGGAGGAAACCTGGCACCTTAAGACTCAGACCATGAGACACAATATTCTCTGGTCTGACCAAACCAAGATTGAACTCTTTGGCCTGAATGTCAAGCGTCATGTCTGGAGGAAACCCGACACAACCCCTACGGTGAAGCATGGTGGTGGCAGCATCACGTCTGGAGGAAACCTGACACCACCCCTACGGTGAAGCATGGAGGTGGCAGCATCACGTCTGGAGGAAACCTGGCAACATCCCTACTTTGAAGCATGGTGGTTACAGCATCATGCTGTGGGGATATTTTCCAGCGGCAGGGACTGGGACTCGTCAGGATTTTTAGGAAAAGGTGACAGAGCAAAGTATAGAGAGATTCTTGATGAAAACCTGCTCCAGAGCACTCAGGGCCTCAGACTGTGGCAAAGGTTCACCTTCCAACAGGACAACAACACTAGGCACACAGCCAAAGGCAATGCAGGAGTGGCTTCAGGACAAGTCTGAATGTCCTTGAATGGCCCAGCCAGAGCCCAGACTTGAACCAGATCGAACATCTCTGGAGTGACCTGATGATAGCTGTGCAGCAACGCTCCCCATCCAACCTGACAGAGCTTGAGAGGATCTGCAGAGAAAAATGGAAGCATCTTCCCAAATACAGGTGTGCCAAGCTTGTAACGTCATACCCAAGAAGACTCAAGGTTGTAATCGCTGCCAAAGGTGCTTCAACAAAGTACTGAGTAAAGGGTCTCAATACTTATGTAAATGTGATATTTCAGTTTCTTGATTTTTAATAAATTAGTAAACATTTCTAAAAACCTATTTCTGCTTTGTCTACATGGGGTATTGTGTATAGATTGATGAGGGGGAAAAAAGATTTAATCAATTTTAGAATAAGGCTGTAATGTAACAAAATGTGGAAAAAGTCGAGGAGTCTGAATACTTACCGAATGCGCTGAATCTAGGATATAGAAGCTCAGAAGACCAAAATAAGTTGGAGACAAATATTTAACCCCTTTAGTTGTTGGCCACAAACAACTTATTTAAATCAGTTACCTTCAGACGAGTCCCATGACAGCCTCCACTGATCTCCAGTGGTGTTTTTGTATTAGTTTTAAACATGAGCTGGTTAAAAAAGACAAGGACCATGTCTCGCCAGTCACTGATACAGAAATGGTTGAGAAACGCTGTACTGTACTGCCAATATTGGCTATGGCCCGTCAAGTGGCCGGGTGAAATCGGTGAGGGAGGCGCCCCATGATCAAATGGAACAGTCATCTGCGCTGCTCTGTCATTTTGTCAGCAATCCAGCATGGATCAATGGCTGTATAAAGACTGGCCAAAACCATAGATCACCTGACTCCATTCATTCCTATAGGACGAGTCAATAGCACATGACATGCTCAGTTTGAGCTACTCCAGGAAATGACTTTGCAGGCTAGCTCAGTGCTGCCCCCTCTGAGTAACTGAAGTTGAAGGCCGACCGGGGTACTGCAGGTTGCCAGTACGATTTTTTTTACAAAAGTCAGACATACATCTGGTGTATTAGAATCAATTATTGGTACTATGATTGTATTCAATTTAAAAAACAAAATGGGGGGGGGGGTCTGCTAACAACGCCTGCAGTACCGCTGTCGGCCTTGACTTTCCGTGGCTTCAATGAGAGGGGATCGTTTTCCCCTGAGTATGCTGCGTCGTTTAAGAAACATACAAACATCTCTTTTCCACAAAATATATGTTGATGTTTTTTTAACTATTTTGCATTGGGGAGGTAGATAAAGTGTTTATCATAGTCAATCACTGTTGTATTTTTTTAAAATTTTGTTTACTTGGATAGTGACGAACACATTGACACATTGAACAACAATCGTCCGATGCATTGCACTGAAGTATTGCTAGCAAACGTTCAACACCAGTCCCTATGGGCTTTTATGGAAACAGAAATAAAGAATGAAAAAAAAGTATATGAAAAATAAAGTATACATCTATTGTATTGTGATACGCTGGTTGTCATTCTTCCTACTGCCCACCAGGGGGAGCTGAACTCTTCACTGGGGAAGCTGCTCGGGAAGAGCAGGAGGTTTGAGAAGGTTACGCGGATCTTTGAACACGCCTCCCAACACAACCAGGTACGACTTGCATTGTCGGTCTGTCAATGAATCAATCACAATTAAATAATCAATTATAAAGCGCCTTTTACATGAGCTGTCACAAATCAGCTGTCACAAAGTTATCACATCTGTGCACCCTCCCTCCCTGCCTCCCCACTCCGTTCCTCCCTCCCTCCCCCAGAGCCATGCCCAGCAGACAGAGAGACAGATAAAGGAGGAGTTTGAGAAGCTGCACCAGTTCCTGAGAGAGGAGGAGGAGGCCAGGCTAGCCAGGCTGAGGGAGGAAGAGGAGGAGAGGAATAGAGTGATGAAGGAGAAGAGAGAGAGAGTGGGAAAAGAGATGAAGCTGCTGGCTAAAACCATCCGAGAGATCGAGGAAGAGATGAAGGAAGACAGGGATGACATCGCCTTTCTGCAGGTGGTGTGTGTGTGTGTGTGTGTGTGTGTGTGTGTGTGTGTGTGTGTGTGTGTGTGTGTGTGTGCGTGATGGCATACTGTGCATTGGCATAAATGTAATAAGACATTGCTTTGTTTTCCAGAATTACCAGGAAACAGTAAAGAGGTATGCACTCTCTCTGTCTCTCTGTCTCTTTCCCCCTGTCTCTCTCTCTCTCTCTCTGTCTCTCTCTCTGTCTCTCTCTCGCCCTCTCTGTCTCTCTCTCTGTCTCTCTCTGTCTCTCTCTCTCTGTCTCTCTCTCTCTCTGTCTCTCTCTCCCTCTGTCTCTCTCTCCCTCTGTCTCTCTCTGTCTCTCTGTCTCTCTCTCTCTCTGTCTCTCTCTCCCTCTGTCTCTCTCCATCTCTCTCTCCCTCTGTCTCTCTCTCCCTCTGTCTCTCTCCATCTCTCTCCCTCTGTCTCTCTCTCTGTCTCTTTTCTCCTCTCTCTCTCTCTCTCTCTCTCTGTCTCTTTCTCCCTCTCTGTCTCTCTCTCCCTCTCTCTCTGTCTCTCTCTCCCTCTCTCTCTGTCTCTCTCTCTCTCCCTCTGTCTCTCTCCCACTGTCTCTCTCTTTCTCTCTCTCTGTCTCTCTCTCCCTCTGTCTCTCCCTCTGTCTCTGTCTCTGTCAATTCAATTCAAGGGGCTTTATTGGCATGGGTAACGTGTTAACATTGCCAAAGCAAGTAAGGTAGATAATTTTTATTGTTTATTTCACTTTATATATTAACAGTAGACATCACACATACAGTAGTTTCAAAACAATAAAGACATTACAAATGTCATATTATATATATACAGTGTTTTTACAATGTACAAATGGTAAAGGACACAAGATAAAATAAATAAGCATAGATATGGGTTGTATTTACAATGGTGCGTGTTCTTCACTGGTTGCCCTTTTCTCGTGGCAACAGGTCACAAATCTTGCTGCTCTGATGGCACACTGTGGAATTTCACCCAGTAGATATGGGAGTTTTTCAAAATTGGATTTGTTTTCGAATTCTTTGTGGATCTGTGTAATCTGAGGGAAATATGTCTCTCTAATATGGTCATACATTGGGCAGGAGGTTAGGAAGTGCAGCTCAGTTTCCACCTCATTTTGTGGGCAGTGAGCACATAGCCTGTCTTCTCTTGAGAGCCATGTCTGCCTACGGCGGCCTTTCTCAATAGCAAGGCTATGCTCGCTGAGTCTGTACATAGTCAAAGCTTTCCTTACGTCTGGGTCAGTCACAGTGGTCAGGTATTCTGCCGCTGTGTACTCTCTGTTTAGGGTCAGTCACAGTGGTCAGGTATTCTGCCGCTGTGTACTCTCTGTTTAGGGTCAGTCACAGTGGACAGGTATTCTGCCACTGTGTACTCTCTGTTTAGGGTCAGTCACAGTGGTCAGGTATTCTGCCACTGTGTACTCTCTGTGTAGGGTCAGTCACAGTGGTCAGGTATTCTGCCGCTGTGTACTCTCTGTTTAGGGCCAAATAACATTCTAGTTTGCTCTGTTTTTTTGTTTATTCTTTCCAATGTGTCAAGTAATTATCTTTTTGTTTTCTCTTGATTTGGTTTGGTCTAATTGTGCTGCTGTCCTGGGGCTCTGTAGGGTGTGTTTGTGAACAGTCCCTCTCTCTCTCTCCCTCTCTCTCCCTCTGTCTCTCTCCCCCTCTGTCTCTCTCCCCCTCTGTCTCTCTCCCCCCTCTCTCCCCCCCTCTCTCTCTCTCTCTCTCTCTCTCTCTCTCCCTGTTTCTCTCTCTCTGTTTCTCTCTCTCTCACTCTGTGCTTCTCTTTTTGGCACAAATCACACACAGAGCCCTGTAACAGAATAGAGTATGTGTGTTTGTAGGACGTGGCAGAGTCATGGGGAGCCAGAAGCGGTGTGTGGTCCTCTGATAGACGTGTCCAAACACCTGACCAACCTCCGTTACTCCGTCTGGAACGACATGCTGCACATAACCCCTTACAGTGAGTCTGGGGGAGGGACGGAGTGGTGTGTCCCCTATCTCCCCCTCCCCCTCTCCCCCTCTTCCCCCAACCCCTCCCTGTCAGCATAACCCCTTACAGTGAGTCTGGGGGAGGGACGGAGTGGTGTGTCCCCTATCTCCCCCTCTCACTTTCCCTCCCCCTGCCCCCCTCTTCCCCCAACCCCTCCCTTTCAGCATAACCCCTTACAGTGAGTCTGGGGGAGGGACGGAGTGGTGTGTCCCCTATCTTTCCCTCCCCCTCTCCCCCTCTTCCCCCAACCCCTCCCTGTCAGCATAACCCCTTACAGTGAGTCTGGGGGAGGGACGGAGTGGTGTGTCCCCTATCTCCCCCTCTCACTTTCCCTCCCCCTGCCCCCCTCTTCCCCCAACCCCTCCCTGTCAGCATAACCCCTTACAGTGAGTCTGGGGGAGGGACGGAGTGGTGTGTTCCCTATCTCCCCCCTCTCACTTTCCCTCCCCCTGCCCCCCTCTTCCCCCAACCCCTCCCTTTCAGCATAACCCCTTACAGTGAGTCTGGGGGAGGGACGGAGTGGTGTGTCCCCTATCTCCCCCTCTCACTTTCCCTCCCCTGCCCCCTCTTCCCCCAACCCCTCCCTGTCAGCATAACCCCTTACAGTGAGTCTGGGGAGGGACGGAGTGGTGGTGTGTCTCCCCTCACTTTCCCTCCCCCTGCCCCCTCTCCCCCTCCCTGTCAGCATAACCCCTTCAGTGAGTCCTCCCCTATCTCCCCCCTCACTTTCCCTCCCCTTCCCCCAACCCCTCCCTGTCAGCATAACCCCTTACAGTGAGTCTGGGGGAGGGACGGAGTGGTGTGTTCCCTATCTCCCCCTCTCACTTTCCCTCCCCCTGCCCCCTCTTCCCCCAACCCCTCCCTTTCAGCATAACCCCTTACAGTGAGTCTGGGGGAGGGACGGAGTGGTGTCCCCTATCTTTCCCTCCCCCTCTCCCTTCCCAATCTGTCAGCATAACCCCTCTCACTTTCCCTCCCCTCCCCCTCTTCCCCCAACCCCTCCCTGTCAGCATAACCCCTTACAGTGAGTCTGGGGGAGGGACGGAGTGGTGTGTCCCCTCACTTTCCCTCCCCCTCTCCCCCAACCCCTCCCTTTCAGTGGAGTCCTCCCCCCCTGCCCCCTCTTCCCCCAACCCCTCCCTGTCAGCATAACCCCTTACAGTGAGTCTGGGGAGGGACGGAGTGGTGTGTCCCCTATCTCCCCCTCTCACTTTCCCTCCCCCTGCCCCCCTCTTCCCCCAACCCCTCCCTGTCAGCATAACCCCTTACAGTGAGTCTGGGGGGAGGGACGGAGTGGTGTGTCCCCTATCTCCCCCTCTCACTTTCCCTCCCCTGCCCCCTCTTCCCCCAACCCTCCCTTTCAGCATAACCCCTTACAGTGAGTCTGGGGAGGGACGGAGTGGTGTGTCCCCTATCTCCCCCCCTCTCACTTGTCCTAACCCCCTGGGGGAGGGCCCCCTCTTCCCCCAACCCAACCCCTCCCTTTCAGCATAACCCCTTACAGTGAGTCTGGGGGAGGGACGGAGTGGTGTGTGCCCCCTCTTATCCCTTTTCAGCATAACCCCCCAGTGAGTCTGGGGGAGGGACTCCCTATCCTCCCCTCTCCCCCTCTTCCCCCAACCCCTCCCTGTCAGCATAACCCCTTACAGTGAGTCTGGGGGAGGGACGGAGTGGTGTGTCCCCTATCTCCCCCTCTCACTTTCCCTCTCCCCTGCCCCCCTCTTCCCCCAACCCCTCCCTGTCAGCATAACCCCTTACAGTGAGTCTGGGGGAGGGACGGAGTGGTGTGTTCCCTATCTCCCCCTCTCACTTTCCCTCCCCCTGCCCCCTCTTCCCCCCCCCTCCCTTCCCCCAACCCCTCCCTTTCAGCATAACCCCTTACAGTGAGTCTGGGGGAGGGACGGAGTGGTGTGTCCCCTATCTCCCCCTCTCACTTTCCCCCCCCTGCCCCCTCTTCCCCAACCCCTCCCTGTCAGCATAACCCCTTACAGTGAGTCTGGGGAGGGACGGAGTGGTGTGTTCCCTATCTCCCCTCTCACTTTCCCTCCCCCTGCCCCCCTCTTCCCCAACCCCTCCTGTCAGCATAACCCCTTACAGTGAGTCTGGGGGAGGGACGGAGTGGTGTGTCCCCTATCCCTATCTCCCCCTCTCACTTTCTCCCCCTGTCCAGGAGTGGTGTGTCCCCTCTTCCCCCAACCCCTCCCTGTCAGCATAACCCCTTACAGTGAGTCTGGGGGAGGGACGGAGTGGTGTGTCCCCCTATCTCCCCCTCTCACTTTCCCTCCCCCTGCCCCCCCCTCTTCCCCCAACCCTCCCTGTCAGCATAACCCCTTACAGTGAGTCTGGGGGAGGGACGGAGTGGTGTGTCCCCTATCTCCCCCTCTCACTTTCCCCTGCCCCCCTCTTCCCCCAACCCCTCCCTGTCAGCATAACCCCTTACAGTGAGTCTGGGGGAGGGACGGAGTGTGTGTGTCCCCTATCTGTCCCCTCTCTTTCTAACCCCTCCCTTTCCCAGCATAACCCCTTACAGTGAGTCTGGGGGAGGGACTCCCCCTCTTCCCCCAACCCCTCCCTGTCAGCATAACCCCTTACAGTGAGTCTGGGGGAGGGACGGAGTGGTGTGTCCCCTATCTCCCCCTCTCACTTTCCCTCCCCTGCCCCCTCTTCCCCCAACCCTCCCTGTCAGCATAACCCCTTACAGTGAGTCTGGGGAGGGACGGAGTGGTGTGTCCCCTATCTCCCCCTCTCACTTTCCCTCCCCCTGCCCCCCTCTTCCCCAACCCCTCCCCTGTCAGCATAACCCCTTACAGTGAGTCTGGGGGAGGGACGGAGTGGTGTGTCCCCTATCTCCCCCCCTCTCACTTCCCTCCCCTGCCCCCCTCTTCCCCCAACCCCTCCCTGTCAGCATAACCCCTTACAGTGAGTCTGGGGAGGGACGGAGTGGTGTGTCCCCTATCTCCCCTCTCACTTTCCCTCCCCCTCCCCCCTCTTCCCCCAACCCCTCCCTGTCAGCATAACCCCTTACAGTGAGTCTGGGGGAGGGACGGAGTGGTGTGTCCCCTATCTCCCCTCTCACTTTCCCTCCCCTGCCCCCCCTCTTCCCCCAACCCCTCCCTGTCAGCATAACCCCTTACAGTGAGTCTGGGGAGTGGTGTGGACCCCTCCCCTGTCAGGAGTGAGTCTGTGTCCCCTATCTCCCCCTCTCACTTTCCCTCCCCCTGCCCCCTCTCTTCCCCCAACCCTCCCTGTCAGCATAACCCCTTACAGTGAGTCTGGGGGAGGGAAGGAGTGGTGTCCCCCTATCTCCCCCTCTCACTTCCCTCCCCTGCCCCCCCTCTTCCCCCAACCCCTCCCTGTCAGCATAACCCCTTACAGTGAGTCTGGGGGAGGGACGGAGTGGTGTGTCCCCTATCTCCCCCTCTCACTTCCCCCCCCTGCCCCCCCTGCCCCCTCTTCCCCCAAC
>NW_027009235.1:0-50172 GCF_036934945.1 Oncorhynchus masou masou | reverse complement strand
TGAAGATATCCCTCCAGTGGTGTGGGGGCTGTGCTTTGGCAAAGTGGGTGGGGTTATATCCTTCCTGCTTGGCCCTGTCCGGGGGTGTCCTCGGGTGGGGCCACAGTGTCTCCTGACCCCTCCTGTCTCAGCCTCCAGTATTTATGCTGCAGTAGTTTATGTGTCGGGGGGCTGGGGTCAGTTTGTTATATCTGGAGTACTTCTCCTGTCCAATTCGGTGTCCTGTGTGAATCTAAGTGTGCGTTCTCTAATTCTCTCCTTCTCTCTCTCGGAGGACCTGAGCCCTAGGACCATGCCCCAGGACTACCTGACATGATGACTCCTTGCTGTCCCCAGTCCACCTGGCCGTGCTGCTGCTCCAGTTTCAACTGACCTGAGCCCTAGGACCATGCCCCAGGACTACTTGACATGATGACTCCTTGCTGTCCCCAGTCCACCTGGCCGTGCTGCTGCTCCAGTTTCAACTGTTCTGCCTTATTATTATTCGACCGTGCTGGTCATTTATGAACATTTGAACATCTTGGCCATGTTCTGTTATAATCTCTACCCGGCACAGCCAGAAGAGGACTGGCCACCCCACATAGCCTGGTTCCTCTCAAGGTTTCTTCCTAGGTTTTGGCTTTTCTAGGGAGTTTTTCCTAGCCACCGTGCTTCTACACCTGCATTGCTTGCTGTTTGGGGTTTTAGGCTGGGTTTCTGTACAGCACTTTGAGATATCAGCTGATGTACGAAGGGCTATATAAATAAATTTGATTTGATTTGATTTGAATAAACACCCCAGCAGTTTATAAAGAATTTAGTTGGTCTCGTTCTTTCAACATAACAGAATTCTCTCTCTTTTTCTAGTTTTTTACCCCTTTTTCTCCCCAACTTCATGGAGTCGAATTGGTAGTTCCAGTCTTGTCTCGTGGCTGCAACATACGGACTCAGGTTGTCTCGTGGCTGCACCATACGGACTCAGGTTGTCTCGTGGCTGCACCATACGGACTCAGGTTGTCTCGTGGCTGCACCATACGGACGCAGGTTGTCTCGTGGCTGCACCATACGGACTCAGGTTGTCTCGTGGCTGCACCATACGGACTCAGGTTGTCTCGTGGCTGCACCATAAGGACTCAGGTTGTCTCGTGGCTGCACCATACGGACTCAGGTTGTCTCGTGGCTGCACCATACGGACGCAGGAGAGGCTTCTTGGCACAATGCACACTGTACCCGGAAGCCAGCCGCACCAATGTGACGGAGGAAACACCGTGCACCTGGCGACCGTGTCAGCGTGTACTGTACCCGGAAGCCAGCTGCACCAATGTGACTGAGGAAACACCGTGCACCTGGCGACCGTGTCAGCGTGTACTGTACCCGGACGCCAGCCGCACCAATGTGACGGAGGAAACACCATGCACCTGGCCACTGTGTCAGCGTGTACTGTACCCGTACGCCAGCCGCACCAATGTGACTGAGGAAACACCGTGCACCTGGCGACCGTGTCAGCGTGTACTGTACCCGGACGCCAGCCGCACCAATGTGACGGAGGAAACACCATGCACCTGGCCACCGTGTCAGCGTGTACTGTACCCGGACGCCAGCCACACCAATGTGGCGGAGGAAACACCATGCACCTGGCGACCGTGTCAGCGTGTACTGTACCCGGACGCCAGCCGCACCAATGTGACGGAGGAAACACCGTGCACCTGGCGACCGTGTCAGCGTGTACTGTACCCTGAAGCCATCCGCACCAATGTGACGGAGGAAACACCGTGCACCTGGCGACCGTGTCAGCGTGTACTGTACCAGGACGCCGCACCAATGTGACGGAGGAAACACCGTGCACCTGGCGACCGTGTCAGCGTGTACTGTACCCGGACGCCAGCCGCACCAATGTGACGGAGGAAACACCGTGCACCTGGCGACCGTGTCAGCGTGTACTGTACCCGGAAGCCAGCCGCACCAATGTGACGGAGGAAACACCGTGCACCTGGCGCGGCCGTGTCAGCGTGTACTGTACCCGGACGCCAGCCGCACCAATGTGACTGAGGAAACACCGTGCACCTGGCGACCGTGTCAGCGTGTACTGTACCCGGAAGCCGCACCAATGTGACGGAGGAAACACCGTGCACCTGGCGACCGTGTCAGCGTGTACTGTACCTGGAAGCCGCACCAATGTGACGCAGGAAACACCGTGCACCTGGCAACCGTGTCAGCGTGTACTGTACCCGGAAGCCGCACCAATGTGACGGAGGAAACACCGTGCACCTGGCGACCGTGTCAGCGTGTACTGTACCCGGAAGCCGCACCAATGTGACGGAGGAAACACCGTGCACCTGGCGACCGTGTCAGCGTGTACTGTACCCTGAAGCCATCCGCACCAATGTGACGGAGGAAACACCGTGCACCTGGCGACCGTGTCAGCGTGTACTGTACCAGGACGCCGCACCAATGTGACGGAGGAAACACCGTGCACCTGGCGACCGTGTCAGCGTGTACTGTACCCGGACGCCAGCCGCACCAATGTGACGGAGGAAACACCGTGCACCTGGCGACCGTGTCAGCGTGTACTGTACCCGGAAGCCGCACCAATGTGACGGAGGAAACACCGTGCACCTGGCGACCGTGTCAGCGTGTACTGTACCCTGAAGCCATCCGCACCAATGTGACGGAGGAAACACCGTGCACCTGGCGACCGTGTCAGCGTGTACTGTACCAGGACGCCGCACCAATGTGACGGAGGAAACACCGTGCACCTGGCGACCGTGTCAGCGTGTACTGTACCCGGACGCCAGCCGCACCAATGTGACGGAGGAAACACCGTGCACCTGGCGACCGTGTCAGCGTGTACTGTACCCGGAAGCCAGCCGCACCAATGTGAACGAGGAAACACCGTGCACCTGGCGACCGTGTCAGCGTGTACTGTACCCGGACGCCAGCCGCACCAATGTGACTGAGGAAACACCGTGCACCTGGCGACCGTGTCAGCGTGTACTGTACCCGGAAGCCGCACCAATGTGACGGAGGAAACACCGTGCACCTGGCGACCGTGTCAGCGTGTACTGTACCTGGAAGCCGCACCAATGTGACGCAGGAAACACCGTGCACCTGGCGACCGTGTCAGCGTGTACTGTACCCGGAAGCCGCACCAAAGTGACGGAGGAAACACCGTGCACCTGGCAATGTCAGCGTGTACTGTACCCGGAAGCCGCACCAATGTGACGGAGGAAACACCGTGCACCTGGCGACCGTGTCAGCGTGTACTGTACCCTGAAGCCATCTGCACCAATGTGACGGAGGAAACACCGTGCACCTGGCGACCGTGTCAGCGTGTACTGTACCAGGACGCCGCACCAATGTGACGGAGGAAACACCGTGCACCTGGCGACCGTGTCAGCGTGTACTGTACCCGGACGCCAGCCGCACCAATGTGACGGAGGAAACACCGTGCACCTGGCGACCGTGTCAGCGTGTACTGTACCCGGGAAGCCGCACCAATGTGACGGAGGAAACACCGTGCACCTGGCGACCGTGTCAGCGTGTACTGTACCCGGAAGCCGCACCAATGTGACGGAGGAAACACCGTGCACCTGGCGACCGTGTCAGCGTGTACTGTACCTGGAAGCGCACCGACGGAGGAAACACCGTGCACCTGGCGACCGTGTCAGCGTGTACTGTACCCGGAAGCCGCACCAATGTGACGGAGGAAACACCGTGCACCTGGCGACCGTGTCAGCGTGTACTGTACCCGGAAGCCGCACCAATGTGACGGAGGAAACACCGTGCACCTGGCGACCGTGTCAGCGTGTACTGTACCCTGAAGCCATCCGCACCAATGTGACGGAGGAAACACCGTGCACTTGGCGACCGTGTCAGCGTGTACTGTACCAGGACGCCGCACCAATGTGACGGAGGAAACACCGTGCACCTGGCGACCGTGTCAGCGTGTACTGTACCCGGACGCCAGCCGCACCAATGTGACGGAGGAAACACCGTGCACCTGGCGACCGTGTCAGCGTGTACTGTACCCGGAAGCCAGCCGCACCAATGTGACGGAGGAAACACCGTGCACCTGGCGACCGTGTCAGCGTGTACTGTACCCGGACGCCAGCCGCACCAATGTGACTGAGGAAACACCGTGCACCTGGCGACCGTGTCAGCGTGTACTGTACCCGGAAGCCGCACCAATGTGACGGAGGAAACACCGTGCACCTGGCGACCGTGTCAGCGTGTACTGTACCTGGAAGCCGCACCAATGTGACGCAGGAAACACCGTGCACCTGGCGACCGTGTCAGCGTGTACTGTACCCGGAAGCCGCACCAATGTGACGGAGGAAACACCGTGCACCTGGCGACCGTGTCAGCGTGTACTGTACCCGGAAGCCGCACCAATGTGACGGAGGAAACACCGTGCACCTGGCGACCGTGTCAGCGTGTACTGTACCCGGAAGCCGCACCAATGTGACGGAGGAAACACCGTGCACCTGGCGACCGTGTCAGCGTGTACTGTGCCCGGAGTCCGCACCAATGTGACGGAGGAAACACCGTGCACCTGGCGACCGTGTCAGCGTGTACTGTACCCGGACGCCAGCCACACCAATGTGACTGAGGAAACACCGTGCACCTGGCGACCGTGTCAGCGTGTACTGTACCCGGAAGCCGCACCAATGTGACGGAGGAAACACCGTGCACCTGGCGACCGTGTCAGCGTGTACTGTACCCGGACGCCAGCCACACCAATGTGACTGAGGAAACACCGTGCACCTGGCAACCGTGTCAGCGTGTACTGTACCCGGAAGCCGCACCAATGTGACGGAGGAAACACCGTGCACCTGGCGACCGTGTCAGCGTGTACTGTACCCGGAAACCTGCTCTTCCCTTCCTATAGGCAGAAACTCAAACAGGAAGCAACTGTGCTTAGGACTAATCAACACTTCAGGATTGTATTGATCACAGACATTTTAGTATCAAAATTGTCTGTCTTGTCAAAGGTACTGGAGTCCTTAGTTAGTAGGCAGCTAAAGGCCTACTTCCAAGAAAACAACATCTTAAATGGAATGCAATCAGGTTTTAGGTCTCAGCAACATTGAAGGTTTTAAATGACATCCACTGTGTCCTTGATAAGAAGTGTCTGATTTTATTGATTGTCGAAGGCATTTGACACCGTGGACCATGCTCTGTTAGTGCAAAGGTTCAAATGTTGTGGAATTACTGGTCATGCTCTAGATTGGTTTATAAATGACCTATCAAAACGTACACAATGTGTAATGGTGGATGGTTGTATATCTGAGTCCATAGAGTTGTGCTCAGGTGTTCCGCAAGGTTCTATTTTGGGCCCACTGTTGTTCATTTTGTATATCAATAACATTGGGGATCTTATTGAAACAGCAGATGTTCATTTTTATTCAGATTTCAGAAATATGGCTGAGACGCAAAGAAAGTTCAAGGAGAGGGGCTACAAGAATGATCAGATTAATACTGCCATTGAGAAAATTCAAAACAAAATGAGACATGACCTTTTTCAAGGTCAGTCTCGCAAAAAAAGACGCATTCTTGTGTTTTAACTACCCGCTATTCAAAGTGCTCTGAACAAATTAAGGGAATTGTTCACAAACATTGGCACATCCTAAAATCCGATGATCGTCTCGGTAATGTGTTTTCGTACCTTACCTTGGTCGTATTCTCGTGGGGCAGAAATCTCAGAGACCAATTGGTACACTCTGATTTTCGTCTATTTACGCCCCTACTGGATGGAAACTACAAGTGTAATGGCTGTGCTCAATGCAATGGCACTTATAAATTTAGATCCTTCAAACACCCACAAACAGGGAAATCGATCCCAATAAAAGGTGTTATTACTCCACTAAGGCAGTTATTTATCTTATAACTTGTCCTTGTGGTAAAAATGATGTGGGTCAAACAAAGTGTGAATTAAAAGTACGTATCTCAGAGCATCGTAGCACCATTAGGTGTAAAAACTTGACTTATCCAGGTGCGGCCCACTTCTTGGAGGCAGGCCACTCGATTTCGTCTCTGCGTTATATTGGCATCGAACATGTCACCCTCCCTAGGAGAGGGGGTGACCTTGATAATTTATTGCCAAAACGAGAGGCTGCCTGGATCTTTAATTTCAAGTGACATTGCCATTGTAATTGTTTGTAAACTTGTGTAGTCAAATTAATCTATGATCGTATGCTATCCATTTGTTGTTTGTATGCTGTTCTTTGTATGCCATTTTAATATTTGATAATTAACCAATGATATTAGGCCACTCTTGGCCATGATTACAGACACCTGTGTCTTTTGACACTATATAAACGAGTCATCCCGCAGTGTTTGTGATTATACCCTGATGAAGACAGCTTGGCTGTCGAAACGTTGGTAATTACATTTTTGCATCTGAGCTACTAGAGTGTGTGGGTCTCTTTAATTTTCAAGATCTCAATGAGAATAACCTGTATAAATAAGGGATAAAAAAATACCAATGTTTTTTCACCCATGAACAGGGAGTACAGACATGCACGCCTCCAACTCAATCATCCCCGTATCCACAGCAACGGTGGAGAAGTTGGAAAGCTTCAAGTTCCTTATCTCCACATTGTCTCCCTTTTTGTTACAAACTTTGAGCCGGTTCGTGACAGTGGGCTCTCCTTCTCTGTGGCCGACATGAGTGAAATATCTAAAATGTAAATAATGTAAATAAACCCTCGCAAAGCTGCCGGCCCAGACGGAAGCCCTCGCTGAGTCCTCAGAGCAGACCAGACCAGACCAGACCAGCCCGGACCGGACCAGACCAGACCGGACCGGACCGGACCAGACCAGACCAGACCAGACCAGACCAGAGCAGACCAGAGCAGACCAGACCAGACCAGCCCGGACCGGACCAGACCAGACCAGACCAGACCAGAGCAGACCAGAGCAGACCAGAGCAGACCAGACCAGACCAGCCCGGACCGGACCGGACCAGACCAGACCAGACCAGACCAGAGCAGACCAGAGCAGACCAGACCAGACCAGACGGAAGCCCTAGCTGAGTCCTCAGACCAGACCAGACCAGACGGAAGCCCTAGCTGAGTCCTCAGACCAGACCAGACCAGACCAGACCAGACGGAAGCCCTAGCTGAGTCCTCAGACCAGACCAGACCAGACGGAAGCCCTAGCTGAGTCCTCAGACCACACCAGACCTGACCAGACGGAAGCCCTAGCTGAGTCCTCAGACCAGACCAGACCAGACCAGACGGAAGCCCTAGCTGAGTCCTCAGACCAGACCAGACCAGACCAGACGGAAGCCCTAGCTGAGTCCTCAGAGCATGACCAGATGGCTGGTGTGTTTACGGACATATTCAATATCTCCATATCCCAGTCTGTCGTCCCCACATGCTTCAAGATGGCTACCATTGTTCCTGTACCCAAGAAAGCAAAGGTAACTGAACTAAAGTACTATCGCCCCGTAGCACTCACCTCTGTCATCATGAAACGCATTGAGAGACTAGTCACGGATCATATCACCTCCACTGTACCTGTCATCCTAGACCCAATTCAATTTGCTTACCACCCCAATAGATCTACAGACGCAATCAAAATCACACAGCACACTGCACTATCCCATCTGGATAAGAGGAATACCTATGTAAGAATGCGGTTCATTGACTATAGCTCCTCTTCAACACCATAGTACCCTCCAAGCTCATTGTTAAGCTCAAGGCCCTGGGTCACAACCCCGCTCTGTGCAACTGGGTCCTGGACTTCCTGACGGGTTGCCCCCAGGTGGCGAAGGTAGGAAACAACACCTCCACTTTGCTGAACCTCAACACTGAGGCCCAACAAGGATGTGTGCTCAGCCCCCTCCTGTACTCCCTGTTCTCCAATGACAACTTCAGCACACATTGTAACAGAAAGTCCAAACAAGAAGATCATCAAGGACATCAACCACCTGAACCACTGCCTGTTCACCCCTCTATCATCCAGAAGGCGAGGTCAGTACAGGTGCATCAAAGCAGGGACCGTGAGACTGTAAAACAGCTTCTATCTCAAGGCCATTAGACTATAAAACAGCTTCTATCTCAAGGCCATCAGACTGTTAAACAGCCATCACTAGCACATTAGAGGCTGCTGCCTATAGACACAGACTAGAAATCACTGGCTACTTTAAGGAATGTAGCACTAGTCACTTTAATAATGTTTACATATCTGGCATTACTCATCTCATGTGTATATATACTGTATTCTACTGTATCTCAGTCTATGTATATACTGTATTCTATACTAATCTACTGTATTGCAGTCTATGCATTACTCATCTCATATGTATATACTGTATTCTACTGTTTCTCAGTCCATGTATATACTGTATTCTACTGTTTCTCAGTCCATGTATATACTGTATTCTATACTATTCTACTGTATCTCAGTCTATGTATATACTGTATTCTACTGTATCTCAGTCTATGTATATACTGTATTCTACTGTATCTCAGTCTATGTATATACTGTATTCTACTGTTTCTCAGTCCATGTATATACTGTATTCTATACTATTCTACTGTATCTCAGTCTATGTATATACTGTATTCTACTGTATCTCAGTCTATGTATATACTGTATTCTACTGTATCTCAGTCTATGTATATACTGTATTCTACTGTATCTCAGTCTATGTATATACTGTATTCTACTGTATCTCAGTCTATGCATTACTCATCTCATATGTATATACTGTATTCTACTGTTTCTCAGTCCATGTATATACTGTATTCTACTGTATCTCAGTCTATGTATATACTGTATTCTACTGTATCTCAGTCTATGTATATACTGTATTCTACTGTATCTCAGTCTATGTATATACTGTATTCTACTGTATCTCAGTCTATGTATATACTGTATTCTATACTATTCTACTGTATCTCAGTCTGTGTATATACTGTATTCTATACTATTCTACTGTATCTCAGTCTGTGTATATACTGTATTCTACTGTATCTCAGTCTATGTATATACTGTATTCTACTGTATCTCAGTCTATGCATTACTCATCTCATGTGTATATACTGTATTCTACTGTTTCTCAGTCCATGTATATACTGTATTCTATACTATTCTACTGTATCTCAGTCTATGTATATACTGTATTCTACTGTATCTCAGTCTGTGTATATACTGTATTCTACTGTATCTCAGTCCATGTATATACTGTATTCTACTGTATCTCAGTCTATGCATATACTGTATTCTACTGTATCTCATGTGTATATACTGTATTCTATACTATTCTACTGTATCTCAGTCCATGTATATACTGTATTCTACTGTATCTCAGTCTATGTATATACTGTATTCTACTGTATCTCAGTCCATGTATATACTGTATTCTACTGTATCTCAGTCCATGTATATACTGTATTCTACTGTATCTCAGTCTATGCATATACTGTATTCTACTGTATCTCATGTGTATATACTGTATTCTATACTATTCTACTGTATCTCAGTCCATGTATATACTGTATTCTACTGTATCTCAGTCCATGTATATACTGTATTCTACTGTATCTCAGTCCATGTATATACTGTATTCTACTGTATCTCAGTCTATGCATATACTGTATTCTACTGTATCTCAGTCTATGTATATACTGTATTCTATACTATTCTACTGTATCTCAGTCTGTGTATATACTGTATTCTACTGTATCTCAGTCCATGTATATACTGTATTCTACTGTATCTCAGTCTATGCATATACTGTATTCTACTGTATCTCAGTCTATGTATATACTGTATTCTATACTATTCTACTGTATCTCAGTCCATGTATATACTGTATTCTACTGTCTCTCAGTCTATGCATTACTCATCTCATGTGTATATACTGTATTCTACTGTATCTCAGTCTATGTATATACTGTATTCTACTGTATCTCAGTCCATGTATATACTGTATTCTACTGTATCTCAGTCCATGTATATACTGTATTCTACTGTATCTCAGTCTATGTATATACTGTATTCTACTGTATCTCAGTCCATGTATATACTGTATTCTACTGTATCTCAGTCTATGTATATACTGTATTCTACTGTATCTCAGTCTATGTATATACTGTATTCTACTGTATCTCAGTCTATGTATATACTGTATTCTACTGTATCTCAGTCTATGCATTACTCATCTCATGTGTATATACTGTATTCTACTGTATCTCAGTCTATGCATATACTGTATTCTACTGTATCTCAGTCTATGTATATACTGTATTCTATACTATTCTACTGTATCTCAGTCTATGTATATACTGTATTCTACTGTATCTCAGTCTATGTATATACTGTATTCTACTGTATCTCAGTCCATGTATATACTGTATTCTATACTATTCTACTGTATCTCAGTCTGTGTATATACTGTATTCTACTGTATCTCAGTCTATGTATATACTGTATTCTATACTATTCTACTGTATCTCAGTCTGTGTATATACTGTATTCTACTGTATCTCAGTCTATGTATATACTGTATTCTACTGTATCTCAGTCTATGCATATACTGTATTCTATACTATTCTACTGTATCTCAGTCTATGTATATACTGTATTCTACTGTATCTCAGTCTATGTATATACTGTATTCTACTGTATCTCAGTCTATGTATATACTGTATTCTACTGTATCTCAGTCCATGTATATACTGTATTCTATACTATTCTACTGTATCTCAGTCTGTGTATATACTGTATTCTACTGTATCTCAGTCTATGTATATACTGTATTCTATACTATTCTACTGTATCTCAGTCTGTGTATATACTGTATTCTACTGTATCTCAGTCTATGCATATACTGTATTCTACTGTATCTCAGTCTATGCATTACTCATCTCATGTGTATATACTGTATTCTACTGTATCTCAGTCCATGCATATACTGTATTCTACTGTATCTCAGTCTATGCATTACTCATCTCATGTGTATATACTGTATTCTATACTATTCTACTGTATCTCAGTCTATGTATATACTGTATTCTACTGTATCTCAGTCTATGCATATACTGTATTCTACTGTATCTCAGTCTATGCATATACTGTATTCTACTGTATCTCAGTCTATGCATTACTCATCTCATGTGTATATACTGTATTCTATACTATTCTACTGTATCTCAGTCTATGTATATACTGCATTCTACTGTATCTCAGTCTATGTATATACTGTATTCTACTGTATCTCAGTCTATGTATATACTGTATTCTACTGTATCTCAGTCTATGTATATACTGTATTCTACTGTATCTCAGTCTATGCATTACTCATCTCATGTGTATATACTGTTTTCTATACTATTCTACTGTATCTCAGTCTATGTATATACTGTATTCTACTGTATCTCAGTCTATGTATATACTGTATTCTACTGTATCTCAGTCTATGTATATACTGTATTCTACTGTATCTCAGTCTATGCATTACTCATCTCATGTGTATATACTGTATTCTACTGTATCTCAGTCTATGTATATACTGTATTCTACTGTATCTCAGTCTATGTATATACTGTATTCTACTGTATCTCAGTCTATGTATATACTGTATTCTACTGTATCTCAGTCTATGCATTACTCATCTCATGTGTATATACTGTATTCTACTGTATCTCAGTCTATGTATATACTGTATTCTACTGTATCTCAGTCCATGCATTACTCATCTCATGTGTATATACTGTATTCTATACTATTCTACTGTATCTCAGTCTATGTATATACTGTATTCTACTGTATCTCAGTCTATGCATATACTGTATTCTACTGTATCTCAGTCTGTATATATACTGTATTCTACTGTATCTCAGTCTGTGTATATACTGTATTCTACTGTATCTCAGTCTATGTATATACTGTATTCTACTGTATCTCAGTCTATGCATTACTCATCTCATGTGTATATACTGTATTCTACTGTATCTCAGTCTATGTATATACTGTATTCTACTGTATCTCAGTCTATGTATATACTGTATTCTACTGTATCTCAGTCTATGTATATACTGTATTCTACTGTATCTCAGTCTATGCATTACTCATCTCATGTGTATATACTGTATTCTACTGTATCTCAGTCCATGCATATACTGTATTCTACTGTATCTCAGTCTATGCATTACTCATCTCATGTGTATATACTGTATTCTACTGTATCTCAGTCCATGCATATACTGTATTCTACTGTATCTCAGTCTATGTATATACTGTATTCTACTGTATCTCAGTCTGTGTATATACTGTATTCTACTGTATCTCAGTCTATGTATATACTGTATTCTACTGTATCTCAGTCTATGTATATACTGTATTCTACTGTATCTCAGTCTGTGTATATACTGTATTCTACTGTATCTCAGTCTATGTATATACTGTATTCTACTGTATATCAGTCTATGCATATACTGTATTCTATACTATTCTACTGTATCTCAGTCTATGTATATACTGTATTCTACTGTATCTCAGTCTGTGTATATACTGTATTCTACTGTATCTCAGTCTATGTATATACTGTATTCTACTGTATCTCAGTCTATGTATATACTGTATTCTACTGTATCTCAGTCCATGTATATACTGTATTCTACTGTATCTCAGTCTATGCATATACTGTATTCTACTGTATCTCAGTCTATGCATTACTCATCTCATGTGTATATACTGTATTCTATACTATTCTACTGTATCTCAGTCTATGTATATACTGTATTCTACTGTATCTCAGTCTATGTATATACTGTATTCTACTGTATCTCAGTCTATGTATATACTGTATTCTACTGTATCTCAGTCTATGTATATACTGTATTCTACTGTATCTCAGTCCATGTATATACTGTATTCTACTGTATCTCAGTCTGTGTATATACTGTATTCTATACTATTCTACTGTATCTCAGTCTATGTATATACTGTATTCTACTGTATCTCAGTCTGTGTATATACTGTATTCTACTGTATCTCAGTCTATGTATATACTGTATTCTACTGTATCTCAGTCTATGCATTACTCATCTCATGTGTATATACTGTATTCTATACTATTCTACTGTATCTCAGTCTATGTATATACTGCATTCTACTGTATCTCAGTCTATGTATATACTGTATTCTACTGTATCTCAGTCTATGCATTACTCATCTCATGTGTATATACTGTATTCTATACTATTCTACTGTATCTCAGTCTATGTATATAATGTATTCTACTGTATCTCAGTCTATGTATATATACTGTATTCTACTGTATCTCAGTCTGTGTATATAATGTATTCTACTGTATCTCAGTCTATGTATATACTGTATTCTACTGTATCTCAGTCTGTGTATATACTGCATTCTACTGTATCTCAGTCTATGCATATACTGTATTCTACTGTCTCTCAGTCTATGCATTACTCATCTCATATGTATATACTGTATTCTACTGTATCTCAGTCTGTGTATATACTGTATTCTACTGTATCTCAGTCTATGCATTACTCATCTCATGTGTATATACTGTATTCTATACTATTCTACTGTATCTCAGTCCATGTATATACTGTATTCTACTGTATCTCAGTCTGTGTATATACTGTATTCTACTGTATCTCAGTCTGTGTATATACTGTATTCTACTGTATCTCAGTCTATGTATATACTGTATTCTACTGTATCTCAGTCTATGCATTACTCATCTCATGTGTATATACTGTATTCTATACTATTCTACTGTATCTCAGTCTATGTATATACTGTATTCTACTGTATCTCAGTCTATGTATATAATGTATTCTACTGTATCTCAGTCTGTATATATACTGTATTCTAATGTATCTCAGTCTGTGTATATACTGTATTCTACTGTATCTCAGTCTGTGTATATACTGTATTCTACTGTATCTCAGTCTATGTATATACTGTATTCTACTGTATATCAGTCTATGCATTACTCATCTCATGTGTATATACTGTATTCTATACTATTCTACTGTATCTCAGTCTATGTATATAATGTATTCTACTGTATCTCAGTCTATGTATATAATGTATTCTACTGTATCTCAGTCTATGTATATATACTGTATTCTACTGTATCTCAGTCTGTGTATATAATGTATTCTACTGTATCTCAGTCTATGTATATACTGTATTCTACTGTATCTCAGTCTGTGTATATACTGCATTCTACTGTATCTCAGTCTATGCATATACTGTATTCTACTGTCTCTCAGTCTATGCATTACTCATCTCATATGTATATACTGTATTCTACTGTATCTCAGTCTGTGTATATACTGTATTCTACTGTATCTCAGTCTATGCATTACTCATCTCATGTGTATATACTGTATTCTATACTATTCTACTGTATCTCAGTCTATGTATATAATGTATTCTACTGTATCTCAGTCTATGTATATATACTGTATTCTACTGTATCTCAGTCTGTGTATATACTGTATTCTACTGTATCTCAGTCTATGCATTACTCATCTCATGTGTATATACTGTATTCTATACTATTCTACTGTATCTCAGTCTATGTATATAATGTATTCTACTGTATCTCAGTCTATGTATATACTGTATTCTACTGTATCTCAGTCTGTGTATATACTGTATTCTACTGTATCTCAGTCTATGTATATACTGTATTCTACTGTATCTCAGTCTATGTATATACTGTATTCTACTGTATCTCAGTCTGTGTATATACTGCATTCTACTGTATCTCAGTCTATGTATATACTGTATTCTACTGTATCTCAGTCTATGTATATACTGTATTCTACTGTATCTCAGTCTATGTATATACTGTATTCTACTGTATCTCAGTCTATGTATATACTGTATTCTACTGTATCTCAGTCTATGCCACTCTGACATCACTCGTCCATATATGTTCAGCTGGAAAAAATGAAGAGACCACTGCAAAATTATCAGTTTCTCTCGTTTTACTATTTATAGTTACGAGATTTGGTAAAATTAACATTTAGTTTTATTCTATGTACTACTGATAACATTTCTACCAAATTACAAGTAAAAATATTTACGGCATTTATTTGAAGAAAATGAAAACTGGTCAAAATAACAAAAAATATGCAGTGTTGTCAGACCTCAAATAATGCAATGAAAATAAAGTTCATATTCATATTTTGTTCACATTGTCATTTTTCATGACAATCTGACTTTAAACGTGCCTTTTTATAAAGTATGTCCTAGTTTTATTTATTTGTTATTGTTTCATTTCACCTTTATTTACCTTTATTGAACAAATTCTTATTTACAATGACGGCCAATATACCACGTCTGAGGGCTGTTCTTAAGATCCGAAGAGGTGTGGTACACGGCCAATATACCACGTCTGAGGGCTGTTCTTAAGATCCGAAGAGGTGTGGTACACGGCCAATATACCACGGCCGAGGGCTGTTCTTAAGATCCGAGGAGGTGTGGTACACGGCCAATATACCACGGCCGAGGGCTGTTCTTAAGATCCGAGGAGGTGTGGTACACGGCCAATATACCACGGCCGAGGGCTGTTCTTAAGATCCGAGGAGGTGTGGTACACGGCCAATATACCACGGCTGAGGGCTGTTCTTAAGATCCGAGGAGGTGTGGTACACGGCCAATATACCACGGCTGAGGGCTGTTCTTAAGATCCGAGGAGGTGTGGTACACGGCCAATATACCACGGCTGAGGGCTGTTCTTAAGATCCGAGGAGGTGTGGTACACGGCCAATATACCACGTCTGAGGGCTGTTCTTAAGATGCTGATAATCTCATAAAGAGCGACCTGCTACTGGAAACTCTCCTACCTCAGATGAGGTGTTGAGGTTAGAGCTCGACATTAGAGCTGGAACTTAGAGCTGGGGTTTAGAGCTGGGATTTAGAGCTAGAGTATAGAGCTGGGATTTAGAGCTGGGATTTAGAGCTGGGATTTAGAGCTAGAGTATAGAGCTGGGGTTTAGAGCTGGGATTTAGAGCTGGGATTTAGAGCTGGAGTATAGAGCTGGGGTTTAGAGCTAGAGTATAGAGCTGGGGTTTAGAGCTGGGACTTAGAGCTGGGGCTTAGAGCTGGAACATAGAGCTAGAGTATAGGTGGCAGGGGTGGCAGGGTAGCCTAGTGGTTAGAGCGTTGGACTAGTAACCAAAAGGTTGTAAATTCAAATCCCCAAGCTGACAAGGTACAATTCTGTCATTCTGCCCCTGAGCAGGCAGTTAACCCACTGTTCCTAGGACATAATTGAAAATAAGAATTTGTTCTTTACTGACTTGCCTAGTTAAATAAAGGTAAAATAAAAAAATAAAATGAAAATAGAGCTGGGGTTTAGAGCTAGAGTTTAGAGCTGGGGTTTAGAGCTGGGAGTTCATATCTCTGCTCTGTGTCTGACTATCTGTTCATAGGGCACTGGTCAAAAGTCGTGCAAAATATTGGGAATAGGGTGCAATTTCAGAAGTACCTCCTGTCTCTGCCCTGTGTCTGACTCCCCCTCAGCCAGCCCCAGGCTGTCACCCACCCTCTCCCCCTGTCAGGGCTCAAAGAAACGCAATGAAACAAATCAAATCACAATTTATTTAAAGTGCATTTTAACAAAAAAAGTGCATTTAAGCCTCAATACACTTTAGAGAAAAATAAAGTAGAATGTGATTGACAGGCGGTGAAGCCCCTCTTCTATTTCCAGACTCAGCTGGAGTACCAAATGGCACCCTATTCCATTTATAGTGCACTACTCTGGTCAAAAGTAGTGCACTGTTTAGGGACTAGGGTGCCATTCGGGACGTGCGCCCAGACTCAATCATACAGTCGTTCCTGGGTCCAGACAGGGAGAAACATTAAAGTGGTTGAAGTAGAGAAGTCCTGTCTGCAGCCTCTCACAAAGATCAGACAGTGTTCTCTCCTGTCTCAAAGGTCAGACAGTGTTCTCTCCTGTCTCAAAGGTCAGACAGTGTTCTCTCCTGTCTCAAAGGTCAGACAGTGTTCTCTCCTGTCTCAAAGGTCAGACAGTGTTCTCTCCTGTCTCAAAGGTCAGACGGTGTTCTCTCCTGTCTCAAAGGTCAGACAGTGTTCTCTCCTGTCTCCTCAAAGGTCAGACAGTGTTCTCTCCTGTCTCAAAGGTCAGACAGTGTTCTCTCCTGTCTCAAAGGTCAGACAGGTCAGACAGTGTTCTCTCCTGTCTCAAAGGTCAGACAGTGTTCTCTCCTGTCTCAAAGGTCAGACAGTGTTCTCTCCTGTCTCAAAGGTCAGACAGTGTTCTCTCCTGTCTCAAAGGTCAACAGGTCAGACAGTGTTCTCTCCTGTCTCAAAGGTCAGACAGTGTTCTCTCCTGTCTCAAAGGTCAGACAGTGTTCTCTCCTGTCTCAAAGGTCAGACAGTGTTCTCTCCTGTCTCAAAGGTCAGACAGTGTTCTCTCCTGTCTCAAAGGTCAGACAGTGTTCTCTCCTGTCTCAAAGGTCAGACAGTGTTCTCTCCTGTCTCAAAGGTCAGACAGTGTTCTCTCCTGTCTCAAAGGTCAGACAGTGTTCTCTCCTGTCTCAAAGGTCAGACAGTGTTCTCTCCTGTCTCAAAGGTCAGACGGTGTTCTCTCCTGTCTCAAAGGTCAGACAGTGTTCTCTCCTCAAAGGTCAGACAGTGTTCTCTCCTGTCTCAAAGGTCAGACAGTGTTCTCTCCTGTCTCAAAGGTCAGACAGTGTTCTCTCCTGTCTCAAAGGTCAGACAGTGTTCTCTCCTGTCTCAAAGGTCAGAAGTGTTCTCTCCTGTCTCAAAGGTCAGACAGTGTTCTCTCCTGTCTCAAAGGTCAGACAGTGTTCTCTCCTGTCTCAAAGGTCAGACAGTGTTCTCTCCTGTCTCAAAGGTCAGACAGTGTTCTCTCCTGTCTCCTCAAAGGTCAGACAGTGTTCTCTCCTGTCTCAAAGGTCAGACAGTGTTCTCTCCTGTCTCCTCAAAGGTCAGACAGTGTTCTCTCCTGTCTCAAAGGTCAGACAGTGTTCTCTCCTGTCTCAAAGGTCAGACAGTGTTCTCTCCTGTCTCAAAGGTCAGACAGTGTTCTCTCCTGTCTCAAAGGTCAGACAGTGTTCTCTCCTGTCTCAAAGGTCAGACAGTGTTCTCTCCTGTCTCAAAGGTCAGACAGTGTTCTCTCCTGTCTCAAAGGTCAGACAGTGTTCTCTCCTGTCTCAAAGGTCAGACAGTGTTCTCTCCTGTCTCAAAGGTCAGACAGTGTTCTCTCCTGTCTCAAAGGTCAGACAGTGTTCTCTCCTGTCTCAAAGGTCAGACAGTGTTCTCTCCTGTCTCAAAGGTCAGACAGTGTTCTCTCCTGTCTCAAAGGTCAGACAGTGTTCTCTCCTGTCTCAAAGGTCAGACAGTGTTCTCTCCTGTCTCTCAAAGGTCAGACAGTGTTCTCTCCTGTTCAAAGGTCAGACAGTGTTCTCCTGTCTCAAAGGTCAGACAGTGGTCTCTCCTGTCTCAAAGGTCAGACGGTGTTCTCTCCTGTCTCAAAGGTCAGACAGTGTTCTCTCCTCAAAGGTCAGACAGTGTTGTCTCCTGTCTCAAAGGTCAGACAGTGTTCTCTCCTGTCTCAAAGGTCAGACAGTGTTCTCTCCTGTCTCAAAGGTCAGACAGTGTTCTCTCCTGTCTCAAAGGTCAGACAGTGTTCTCTCCTGTCTCAAAGGTCAGACAGTGTTCTCTCCTGTCTCCTCAAAGGTCAGACAGTGTTCTCTCCTGTCTCAAAGGTCAGACAGTGTTCTCTCCTTCTCTCCTGTTCTCTCCTGTCTCAAAGGTCAGACAGTGTTCTCTCCTGTCTCAAAGGTCAGACAGTGTTCTCTCCTGTCCTGTTCTCTCCTGTCTCAAAGGTCAGACAGTGTTCTCTCCTGTCTCAAAGGTCAGACAGTGTTCTCTCCTGTCTCAAAGGTCAGACAGTGTTCTCTCCTGTCTCAAAGGGACAGTGTTCTCTCCTGTCTCTCAAAGGTCAGACAGTGTTCTCTCCTGTCTCAAAGGTCAGACAGTGTTCTCTCCTGTCTCAAAGGTCAGACAGTGTTCTCTCCTGTCTCAAAGGTCAGACAGTGTTCTCTCCTGTCTCAAAGGTCAGACAGTGTTCTCTCCTGTCTCCTCAAAGGTCAGACAGTGTTCTCTCCTGTCTCAAAGGTCAGACAGTGTTCTCTCCTGTCTCAAAGGTCAGACAGTGTTCTCTCCTGTCTCAAAGGTCAGACAGTGTTCTCTCCTGTCTCAAAGGTCAGACAGTGTTCTCTCCTGTCTCAAAGGTCAGACAGTGTTCTCTCCTGTCTCAAAGGTCAGACAGTGTTCTCTCCTGTCTCCTCAAAGGTCAGACAGTGTTCTCTCCTGTCTCAAAGGTCAGACAGTGTTCTCTCCTGTCTCCTCAAAGGTCACCCAGCACAGTGTTCTCTCTCCTGTCTCCTGTTCAAAGGTCAGACAGTGTTCTCTCCTGTGTCAGTGTTCTCTCTGTTCTCTCCTTCAAAGGTCAGACAGTGTTCTCTCAAAGGTCAGACAGTGTTCTCTCCTGTCTCAAAGGTCAGACAGTGTACTCTCCTGTCTCCTCAAAGGTCAGACAGTGTTCTCTCCTGTCTCAAAGGTCAGACAGTGTTCTCTCCTGTCTCCTCAGTTCACCCTGGAGCACAGTGTTCATACAGAGGCTACTATACAAGGCTACTAGCCTCGACTACCTGAATTAATTCACTTTATCATATGTCAATATTATTTCATGGTTGGACTTCAGAGAGAGAGATTTTTGTTCATTTGTGTGCAAATTGTTAGTGTTAGTTTCAATAGCACAGTATTTGATATATTCACAAGGAGAATATATTTGCAAATAACTTCAGAAGAATAGAGACACTGAATATGGTGACAAAATACCCTTCATTATTAAATCAAGCACAGCCTTCAGATACATTTGTTTATTCATAAGATGTTCATCTGGCCTTGATCAAAATCATAGAGCAAGATGATGGTTACACAGTGTTGCACCCCCCCCCCTTGGACTACAAGGTGTTGAACAGGGATGCTCGTCCATGTTGACTCCAATGCTTACCCACAATTGTGTCAAATTGGCTGCATGTCCTTTGGCTGGTGGACCATTCTAGATACACATGGGAAACTGTTGGAAACTGTGTGGAAAACCCAGCAGCATTGCAGTAGAGACACTGAATACCTTGACCCGGTGTGCCTGCCACCTACTACCATACCCCGTTCAAAGGCACTTGTCTTGAACAGTCACCCTCTGAAGGACCCACATACACAATACATGTTTCAATTGTGTCAAGGCTTAGAAATCCTTATTTAACTGGTCTCCTCCTCTTCATCTACATTGATTGAAGTGGATTTAACAGGTGACATCAATAAGGGATCATAGCTTTTACCTGGCCAGTCTACTATATCATGAAAAGAGCCGGTGTTCCTAATATTCTGTCCACTCAGTGTATCTCTCGGTACATTCTAGAGATGGGAGGTGGTAGATTACAGACCGAGAGCACTATCCACTATAATAGATCGGCGCAGACACAGATATGCCAGGGCTTGTGCTAATGTCACAAAGAAATGTTGCTGTATCCTAAACCATATATTTCCATATAATAAATAGACATTCCTGCATTTTGTGTTCTTATTTTTGTCGTCAGAATATTTTTGTTAGGGAATATTACGGATCTATTTACCGTTAGCGTATATCTATGGGCCAGCCAACGTTAAGCGCACACGCAGACGTTCCGCTATACTCTGCTACAATTTCCCCGAAGATGGCGGCGAGCGGACGTGTTCACCTACTCTTACTGTTGATGTCAGTGCCATTATGTCTGTGTACCATTCAAGGATTGAAAGCACCTAGCGGCAATGGAAACGGACTCAGTAATCCGCCAGCAAACCCTCCGGTTCCCGTTAATATTATTGGAGCGCCCGGTCGAGTCAATAACGTCCCAGTTGCTCCTGCTGTTGCGGCCATGACGCAGCCTCGGAGGGCTACCGGGTGGAAGCTGGCCGAAGAGCAGTCCTGCCAGGACGACTTGACCCGGCTTTGTCCCAAACACACATGGAGCAACAATTTAGCTGTCCTGGAGTGTTTACAGGACAGAAAGGAGGTAAAATGGGATTTGGGTGGTGGCGACGTGTTTTGTTCGCGAGTGTGCCTGCCTGCAGTCGTGTGTGTGTGTGTGTGTGTGTGTGTGTGTGTGTGTGTGTTGCCTTTCGCATGTTAATGCGACAACAGTCAGGTAAGGCACATCTCGAGAGCATGTCTTCATTCCACATCATCGGCGATGGTCTTCTTGTTCTCCTAGTAAACATGGCTCCAGATTCTCCAGTGACAGCAAAGCTAATTAGTCTAAATTAAACACAAATGCACTGTTTTTCTCAATGCAAAGCAAAGAGCTCCGTTTTTATCAGCGGCTAATAATTGAACATTGTCTATGCATCACCGCGATAGAAGCCTGATATATCCTCTGGCGTCCACTGCATCTCATCAAAGACCGTTCCAGAAGGAAACAGTCAACGGAGTGCAGCTTTATTCATAGTACTTAGTCAATGAATGTCATTTCATTACTAAAACTAGTCTCTAATGACGACAAAAAAAACACAAATTGCAGTAAACTGACTAATGCGGTAATGAATGACGTACGACCGTTTTTTACTCCGACTCAGATTAAAAAAAAAAAAAAAAGAAATCCTTGGATTTCAAAGTTTAACACCGTAACTATATGCACAAGGACTGTGATTTACACAAAACATATTTAACCTGCTTGAAGAACAGTGAAGATGCAGTTTGGGAACAGAATAACGGTTTGTTGTTGTTGCCATTATTCTGTTAACACAATCTGCGTCTACACTGTTATTCAAGTAAATGTGTTTTTGTCAAATGTGTAAAATGCTGAAAGAGAAGAGGCTTCCTGATCTGGCCTTGTATTTTGTCCTGGTCATGAATCCATGCAGGGCGGTGACTGAAGACTAATTAGATCTGCGTTGGGGGGGCGCTTTGATCTGGTTGTTTCTCGGGTGTGTCCGTGTCGTTCAATAACAACAAACAAGACCAGTAGTGAGTACAGAGAGGTAAACTATGGAGAGAACAACGTTTTGAAGTTGAGGACTTCTCCCGTCTAGACGGTCAGATAGTTCAGTTGTATGTGTAGTTTGAAGCCTGCGCTGACCTTGTGTTGAGCCCAGCAGACCGCTGACATGGCCGCTCTCCTGTCACCCAGCTATCTAGCTGATATTTCTCTTTCTCAAATCACTTATGGGAACATAGTAGGAGCCAGTGTCTGGAATGTGTTTCATAACACACTCGTTTCACAATGCCTTAGGACAGGAGCTTGCAACTTAGTTTCCACTGTAACATATTTTTTATAACTATCACTACCGATGCCGGCGGTCTTCCGTCAGCTCAGCTGTAAAACACAATATTCTATAGCTGGTTAGTTGAAACTTGTCTCCCCGTTTGTCCTGCTGTTAGGGCCGTTCCCTGGGAGACAGATCCCTGAACTAATATCCCGACAGGTGTTTGTGCAACTTTCACATGGAACCTACATCGCACAGCTTCAGTGTAGATATACCAACTAACAATCAATGGAGGGGTTACAAAGACAACACTGTAAATATCACCCTGTTGTGCTGTAAATATCACCCTGTTGTGCTGTAAATATCACACTGTTGTGCTGTAAATATCACACTGTTGTGCTGTAAATATCACACTGTTGTGCTGTAAATATCACACTGTTGTGCTGTAAATATCACACTGCTGTGCTGTAAATATCACACTGTCGAACACACTGACATGTACAGCTCTCTGGGTGAGGTTCTGTCTGTCTAACACACTGACATGTACAGCTCTCTGGGTGAGGTTCTGTCTGTCTAAACACACTGACATGTACAGCTCTCTGGGTGAGGTTCTGTCTGTCTAACACACTGACATGTACAGCTCTCTGGGTGAGGTTCTGTCTAACACACTGACATGTACAGCTCTCTGGGTGAGGTTCTGTCTGTCTAACACACTGACATGTACAGCTCTCTGGGTGAGGTTCTGTCTGTCTAACACACTGACATGTGCAGCTCTCTGGGTGAGGTTCTGTCTGTCGAACACACTGACATGTGCAGCTCTCTGGGTGAGGTTCTGTCTGTCGAACACACTGACATGTGCAGCTCTCTGGGTGAGGTTCTGTTTGTCTAACACACTGACATGTACAGCTCTCTGGGTGAGGTTCTGTCTGTCTAACACACTGACATGTACAGCTGTCTGAGTGAGGTTCTGTCTGTCTAACACACTGACATGTACAGCTCTCTGGGTGAGGTTCTGTCTAACAGACTGACATTTACAGCTCTCTGGGTGAGGTTCTGTCTAACACACTGACATGTACAGCTCTCTGGGTGAGGTTCTGTCTGTCTAACACACTGACATGTACAGCTCTCTGGGTGAGGTTCTGTCTGTCTAACACACTGACATGTACAGCTGTCTGAGTGAGGTTCTGTCTGTCTAACACACTGACATGTACAGCTCTCTGGGTGAGGTTCTGTCTAACAGACTGACATTTACAGCTCTCTGGGTGAGGTTCTGTCTAACACACTGACATGTACAGCTCTCTGGGTGAGGTTCTGTCTGTCTAACACACTGACATGTGCAGCTCTCTGGGGAGGTTCTGTCTGTCTAACACACTGACATGTACAGCTGTCTGAGTGAGGTTCTGTCTGTCTAACACACTGACATGTACAGCTCTCTGGGTGAGGTTCTGTCTAACAGACTGACATTTACAGCTCTCTGGGTGAGGTTCTGTCTAACACACTGACATGTACAGCTCTCTGGGTGAGGTTCTGTCTGTCTAACACACTGACATGTACAGCTCTCTGGGTGAGGTTCTGTCTGTCTAACACACTGACATGTACAGCTCTCTGGGTGAGGTTCTGTCTGTCTAACACACTGACATGTACAGCTCTCTGGGTGAGGTTCTGTATAACACACTGACATGTACAGCTCTCTGGGTGAGGTTCTGTCTAACACACTGACATGTACAGCTCTCTGGGTGAGGTTCTGTCTAACACACTGACATGTACAGCTCTCTGGGTGAGGTTCTGTCTAACACACTGACATGTACAGCTCTCTGGGTGAGGTTCTGTCTAACACACTGACATGTACAGCTCTCTGGGTGAGGTTCTGTCTGTCTAACACACTGACATGTACAGCTCTCTGGGTGAGGTTCTGTCTAACACACTGACATGTACAGCTCTCTGGGTGAGGTTCTGTCTAACACACTGACATGGACAGCTCTCTGAGGTTCTGTCTAACACACTGACATGGACAGCTCTCTGGGTGAGGTTCTGTCTAACACACTGACATGGACAGCTCTCTGGGTGAGGTTCTGTCTGTCTAACACTGACATGTACAGCTCTCTGGGTGAGGTTCTGTCTGTCTAACACACTGACATGTACAGCTCTCTGGGTGAGGTTCTGTCTGTCTAACACACTGACATGTACAGCTCTCTGGGTGAGGTTCTGTCTGTCTAACACACTGACATGTACAGCTCTCTGGGTGAGGTTCTGTCTGTCTAACACACTGACATGTACAGCTCTCTGGGTGAGGTTCTGTCTGTCTAACACACTGACATGTACAGCTCTCTGGGTGAGGTTCTGTCTGTCTAACACACTGACATGTACAGCTCTCTGGGTGAGGTTCTGTCTGTCTAACACACTGACATGTACAGCTCTCTGGGTGAGGTTCTGTCTGTCTAACACACTGACATGTACAGCTCTCTGGGTGAGGTTCTGTCTGTCTAACACACTGACATGTACAGCTCTCTGGGTGAGGTTCTGTCTGTCTAACACACTGACATGTACAGCTCTCTGGGTGAGGTTCTGTCTGTCTAACACACTGACATGTACAGCTCTCTGGGTGAGGTTCTGTCTAACACACTGACATGTACAGCTCTCTGGGTGAGGTTCTGTCTGTCTAACACACTGACATGTACAGCTCTCTGGGTGAGGTTCTGTCTAACACACTGACATGTACAGCTCTCTGGGTGAGGTTCTGTCTTCATGTCTCCAGTGGGGGATAAAAGTCCCTTCCATCTGTAATGTATTACAGGTTATGGACAGGTGACAGTCAGGTTATGGACAGGTGACGGTCAGGTTATGGACAGGTGACGGTCAGGTTATGGACAGGTGACGGTCAGGTTATGGACAGGTGACGGTCAGGTTATGGACAGGTGACGGTCAGGTTATGGACAGGTGACGGTCAGGTTATGGACAGGTGACGGTCAGGTTATGGACAGGTGACGGTCAGATTATGGACAGGTGACGGTCAGGTTATGGACAGGTGACTGTCAGGTTATGGACAGGTTATGGACAGGTGACGGTCAGGAGACGGTCAGGTGACGGTCAGGTTATGGACAGGTGACTGTCAGGTTATGGACAGGTTACAGTCAGGTTATGGACAGGTGACGGTCAGGTTATGGACAGGTTACAGTCAGGTTATGGACAGGTGACTGTCAGGTTATGGACAGGTGACGGTCAGGTTATGGACAGGTTACGGTCAGGTTATGGACAGGTTACGGTCAGGTTATGGACAGGTTACGGTCAGGTTATGGACAGGTGACGGTCAGGTTATGGACAGGTGACGGTCAGGTTATGGACAGGTGACGGTCAGGTTATGGACAGGTGACGGTCAGGTTATGGACAGGTGAGTCGGTCAGGTTATGGACAGGTGACGGTCAGGTTATGGACAGGTGACGGTCAGGTTATGGACAGGTGACGGTCAGGTTATGGACAGGTGACAGTCAGGAGGCGGTCAGGTTATGGACAGGTGACAGTCAGGTTATGGACAGGTGACGGTCAGGTTATGGACAGGTGACAGTCAGGAGGCGGTCAGGTTATGGACAGGTGACGGTCAGGTTATGGACAGGTGACGGTCAGGAGGCGGTCAGGTTATGGACAGGTGACGGTCAGGTTATGGACAGGTGACGGTCAGGTTATGGACAGGTGACGGTCAGGTTATGGACAGGTGACAGGTGGACAGGTGCCGGTCAGGTTATGGACAGGTGACGGTCAGGTTATGGACAGGTGACAGTCAGGTTATGGACAGGCGGTCAGGTTATGGACAGGTGACGGTCAGGTTATGGACAGGTGACGGTCAGGTTATGGAGACAGTCAGGCGGTCAGGTTATGGACAGGTGACGGTCAGGTTATGGACAGGTGACGGTCAGTCAGGTTATGGACAGGTGACGGTCAGGTTATGGACAGGTGACGGGACGGTCAGGTTATGGACAGGTGACGGTCAGGTTATGGACAGGTGACGGTCAGGTTATGGACAGGTGACGGTCAGGTTATGGACAGGTGACGGTCAGGTTATGGACAGGTGACGGTCAGGTTATGGACAGGTGGCGGTCAGGTTATGGACAGGTGGCGGTCAGGTTATGGACAGGTGACGGTCAGGTTATGGACAGGTGACGGTCAGGTTATGGACAGGTGACGGTCAGGTTATGGACAGGTGACGGTCAGGTTATGGACAGGTGACGGTCAGGTTATGGACGGGTGACGGTCAGGTTATGGACGGGTGACGGTCAGGTTATGGACGGGTGACGGTCAGGTTATGGACGGGTGACGGTCAGGTTATGGACAGGTGACGGTCAGGTTATGGACAGGTGACGGTCAGGTTATGGACAGGTGACGGTCAGGTTATGGACAGGTGACGGTCAGGTTATGGACG
Source organism: Oncorhynchus masou masou (assembly GCF_036934945.1). NCBI lineage: Eukaryota > Metazoa > Chordata > Actinopteri > Salmoniformes > Salmonidae > Oncorhynchus > Oncorhynchus masou. Next base: position 23,479 of record NW_027009235.1, on the reverse strand, counting down.
GGTGACGGTCAGGTTATGGACGGGTGACGGTCAGGTTATGGACAGGTGACGGTCAGGTTATGGACAGGTGACGGTCAGGTTATGGACAGGTGACGGTCAGGTTATGGACAGGTGACGGTCAGGTTATGGACAGGTATGGACGGTCAGGTTATGGACAGGTGACGGTCAGGTTATGGACAGGTGACGGTCAGGTTATGGACAGGTCAGGTGGCGGTCAGGTTATGGACAGGTGACGGTCAGGTTATGGACAGGTGACGGTCAGGTTATGGACAGGTGACGGTCAGGTGGACAGGTGACGGTCAGGTTATGGACAGGTGACGGTCAGGTTATGGACAGGTGACGGTCAGGTTATGGACAGGTGACGGTCACGGTCAGGTTATGGACAGGTGACGGTCAGGTTATGGACAGGTGGTCAGGTTATGGACAGGTTATGGACAGGACAGGTGACGGTCAGGTTATGGACAGGTTATGGACGGTCAGGTTATGGACAGGTGACGGTCAGGTTATGGACAGGTGACGGTCAGGTTATGGACAGGTGACGGTCAGGTTATGGACAGGTGACGGTCAGGTTATGGACAGGTGACGGTCAGGTTATGGACAGGTGACGGTCAGGTTATGGACAGGTGACGGTCAGGTTATAGGGACGGTCAGGTGACGGTCAGGTGACGGTCAGGTTATGGACAGGTGACGGTCAGGTTATGGACAGGTGACGGTCAGGTTATGGACAGGTGACGGTCAGGTTATGGACAGGTGACGGTCAGGTTATGGACAGGTGACGGTCAGGTTATGGACAGGTGACGGTCAGGTTATGGACAGGTGACGGTCAGGTTATGGACAGGTGACGGTCAGGTTATGGACAGGTGACGGTCAGGTTATGGACAGGTGACGGTCAGGTTATGGACAGGTGACGGTCAGGTTATGGACAGGTGACGGTCAGGAGGTTATGGACAGGTGACGGTCAGGTTATGGACAGGTGACGGTCAGGTTATGGACAGGTGACGGTCAGGTTATGGACAGGTGACGGTCAGGTTATGGACAGGTGACGGTCAGGTTATGGACAGGTGACGGTCAGGTTATGGACAGGTGACGGTCAGGTTATGGACATGGACGGTCAGGTTATGGTGACGGTCAGGTTATGGACAGGTGACGGTCAGGTTATGGACAGGTGACGGTCAGGTTATGGACAGGTGACGGTCAGGTTATGGACAGGTCAGGTTATGGACAGGTGACGGTCAGGTTATGGACAGGTGACGGTCAGGTTATGGACAGGTGACGGTCAGGTTATGGACAGGTGACGGTCAGGTTATGGACAGGTGACGGTCAGGTTATGGACAGGTGACGGTCGGTCAGGTTATGGACAGGTGACGGTCAGGTTATGGACAGGTGACGGTCAGGTTATGGACAGGTGAGTCGGTCAGGTTATGGACAGGTGACGGTCAGGTTATGGACAGGTGACGGTCAGGTTATGGACAGGTGACGGTCAGGTTATGGACAGGGACAGGTGACGGTCAGGTTATGGACAGGTGACGGTCAGGTTATGGACAGGTGACGGTCAGGTTATGGACAGGTGACGGTCAGGTTATGGACAGGTGACGGTCAGGTTATGGACAGGTGACGGTCAGGTTATGGACAGGTGACGGTCAGGTTATGGACAGGTCAGGTTATGGACAGGTGACGGTCAGGTTATGGACAGGTGACGGTCAGGTTATGGACAGGTGACGGTCAGGTTATGGACAGGTGACGGTCAGGTTATGGACAGGTGACGGTCAGGTTATGGACAGGTGACGGTCAGGTTATGGACAGGTGACGGTCAGGTGACGGTCAGGTTATGGACAGGTGACGGTCAGGTTATGGACAGGTGACGGTCAGGTTATGGACAGGTGACGGTCAGGTTATGGACAGGTGACGGTCAGGTTATGGACAGGTGACGGTCAGGTTATGGACAGGTGACGGTCAGGTTATGGACAGGTGACGGTCAGGTTATGGACAGGTGACGGTCAGGTTATGGACAGGTGACGGTCAGGTTATGGACAGGTGACGGTCAGGTTATGGACAGGTGACGGTCAGGTTATGGACAGGTGACGGTCAGGTTATGGACAGGTGACGGTCAGGTTATGGACAGGTGACGGTCAGGTTATGGACAGGTGACGGTCAGGTTATGGACAGGTGACGGTCAGGTTATGGACAGGTGACGGTCAGGTTATGGACAGGTGACGGTCAGGTTATGGACAGGTGACGGTCAGGTGGACAGGTGATGGACAGGTGACGGTCAGGTTATGGACAGGTGACGGTCAGGTTATGGACAGGTGACGGTCAGGTTATGGACAGGTGACGGTCAGGTTATGGACATGGACAGGTGACGGTCAGGTTATGGACAGGTGACGGTCAGGTTATGGACAGGTGACGGTCAGGTTATGGACAGGTGACGGTCAGGTTATGGACAGGTGACGGTCAGGTTATGGACAGGTGACGGTCAGGTTATGGACAGGTGACGGTCAGGTTATGGACAGGTGACGGTCAGGTTATGGACAGGTGACGGTCAGGTTATGGACAGGTGACGGTCAGGTTATGGACAGGTGGTCAGGTTATGGACAGGTGACGGTCAGGTTATGGACAGGTGACGGTCAGGTTATGGACAGGTGACGGTCAGGTTATGGACAGGTGACGGTCAGGTTATGGACAGGTGACGGTCAGGTTATGGACAGGTGACGGTCAGGTTATGGACAGGTGACGGTCAGGTTATGGACAGGTGACGGTCAGGTTATGGACAGGTGACGGTCAGGTTATGGACAGGTGACGGTCAGGTTATGGACAGGTGACGGTCAGGTTATGGACAGGTGACAGGTCAGGTTATGGACAGGTGACGGTCAGGTTATGGACAGGTGACGGTCAGGTTATGGACAGGTGACAGGTCAGGTTATGGACAGGTGACAGGTCAGGTTATGGACAGGTGACGGTCAGGTTATGGACAGGTGACGGTCAGGTTATGGACAGGTGACGGTCAGGTTATGGACAGGTGACGGTCAGGTTATGGACAGGTTATGGAGGTGACGGTCAGGTTATGGACAGGTGACGGTCAGGTTATGGACAGGTGACGGTCAGGTTATGGACAGGTGACGGTCAGGTTATGGACAGGTTACAGTCAGGTTATGGACAGGTGACGGTCAGGTTATGGACAGGTGACGGTCAGGTTATGGACAGGTGACGGTCAGGTTATGGACAGGTGACGGTCAGGTTATGGACAGGTGACGGTCAGGTTATGGACAGGTGACGGTCAGGTTATGGACAGGTGACGGTCAGGTTATGGACAGGTGACGGTCAGGTTATGGACAGGTGACGGTCAGGTTATGGACAGGTGACGGTCAGGTTATGGACAGGTGACAGTCAGGAGGCGGTCAGGTTATGGACAGGTGACGGTCAGGTTATGGACAGGTGACGGTCAGGTTATGGACAGGTGACGGTCAGGTTATGGACAGGTGACGGTCAGGTTATGGACAGGTGACGGTCAGGTTATGGACAGGTGACGGTCAGGTTATGGACAGGTGATGGTCAGGTTATGGACAGGTGGTCAGGACGGTCAGGTTATGGACAGGTGACGGTCAGGTTATGGACAGGTGACGGTCAGGTTATGGACAGGTGATGGTCAGGTTATGGACAGGTGACGGTCAGGTTATGGACAGGTGATGGTCAGGTGAGTCAGGTTATGGACAGGTGACGGTCAGGTTATGGACAGGTGAGGTGACGGTCAGGTTATGGACAGGTGACGGTCAGGTTATGGACAGGTCAGGTTATGGACAGGTGACGGTCAGGTTATGGACAGGTGACGGTCAGGTTATGGACAGGTGACGGTCAGGTTATGGACAGTCAGGTGACGGTCAGGTTATGGACAGGTGACGGTCAGGTTATGGACAGGTGACGGTCAGGTTATGGACAGGTGACGGTCAGGTTATGGACAGGTGACGGTCAGGTTATGGACAGGTGACGGTCAGGTTATGGACAGGTGACGGTCAGGTTATGGACAGGTGACGGTCAGGTTATGGACAGGTGACGGTCAGGTATGGACAGGTGACGGTCAGGTTATGGACAGGTGACGGTCAGGTTATGGACAGGTGACGGTCAGGTTATGGACAGGTGACGGTCAGGTTATGGACAGGTGACGGTCAGGTTAGGGTCAGGTTATGGACAGGTGACAGTCAGGTTATGGACAGGTGACGGTCAGGTTATGGACAGGTGACAGTCAGGAGGCGGTCAGGTTATGGACAGGTGACGGTCAGGTTATGGACAGGTGACGGTCAGGTTATGGACAGGTGACGGTCAGGTTATGGACAGGTGACGGTCAGGTTATGGACAGGTGACGGTCAGGTTATGGACAGGTGACGGTCAGGTTATGGACAGGTGACGGTCAGGTTATGGACAGGTGACGGTCAGGTTATGGACAGGTGACGGTCAGGTTATGGACAGGTGACGGTCAGGTTATGGACAGGTGACGGTCAGGTTATGGACAGGTGACGGTCAGGTGGACGGTCAGGTTATGGACAGGTGACGGTCAGGTTATGGACAGGTGACGGTCAGGTTATGGACAGGTGACGGTCAGGTTATGGACAGGTGACAGTCAGGTTATGGACAGGTTATGGGTGACGGTCAGGTTATGGACAGGTGACGGTCAGGGAGGTTATGGACGGTCAGGTTATGGACAGGTGACGGTCAGGTTATGGACAGGTGGTCAGGACGGTCAGGTTATGGACAGGTGACGGTCAGGTTATGGACAGGTGACGGTCAGGTTATGGACAGGTGACGGTCAGGTTATGGACAGGTGACGGTCAGGTATGGACAGGTGACGGTCAGGTTATGGACAGGTGACGGTCAGGTTATGGACAGGTGACGGTCAGGTTATGGACAGGTGACGGTCAGGTTATGGGACAGGGTTATGGTCAGGTTATGGACAGGTGACGGTCAGGTTATGGACAGGTGACGGTCAGGTTATGGACAGGTGACGGTCAGGTTATGGACAGGTGACGGTCAGGTTATGGTTATGGACAGGTGACGGTCAGGTTATGGACAGGTTATGGACAGGTCAGGAGGCGGTCAGGCGGTCAGGTTATGGACAGGTGACGGTCAGGTTATGGACAGGTGACAGGTCAGGTTATGGACGGTCAGGTTATGGACAGGTGACGGTCAGGTTATGGACAGGTGACGGTCAGGTTATGGACAGGTGACGGTCAGGTTATGGACAGGTGACGGTCAGGTTATGGACAGGTGACGGTCAGGTTATGGACGGTCAGGTTATGGACAGGTGACGGTCAGGTTATGGACAGGTGACGGTCAGGTTATGGACAGGTGACGGTCAGGTTATGGACAGGTGACGGTCAGGTTATGGACAGGTGACGGTCAGGTTATGGACAGGGACGGTCAGGTTATGGTGACGGTCAGGTTATGGACAGGTGACGGTCAGGTTATGGACAGGTGACGGTCAGGTTATGGACAGGTGACGGTCAGGTTATGGACAGGTGACGGTCAGGTTATGGACAGGTGACGGTCAGGTTATGGACAGGTGACGGTCAGGTTATGGACAGGTGACGGTCAGGTTATGGACAGGTGACGGTCAGGTTATGGACAGGTGACGGTCAGGTTATGGACAGGTGACGGTCAGGTTATGGACAGGTGACGGTCAGGAGGCGGTCAGGTTATGGACAGGTGACGGTCAGGTTATGGACAGGTGACGGTCAGGTTATGGACAGGTGACGGTCAGGTTATGGACAGGTGACGGTCAGGTTATGGACAGGTGACGGTCAGGTTATGGACAGGTGACGGTCAGGTTATGGACAGGTGACGGTCAGGTTATGGACAGGTGACGGTCAGGTTATGGACAGGTGACGGTCAGGTTATGGACAGGTGACGGTCAGGACGGTCAGGTTATGGACAGGTGACGGTCAGGTTATGGACAGGTGACGGTCAGGTTATGGATGGACAGGTGACGGTCAGGTTATGGACAGGTGACGGTCAGGTTATGGACAGGTGACGGTCAGGTTATGGACAGGTGACGGTCAGGTTATGGACAGGTGACGGTCAGGTTATGGACAGGTGTCAGGTTATGGAGGTGACGGTCAGGTTATGGACAGGTGACAGTCAGGTTATGGACAGGTGACGGTCAGGTTATGGACAGGTGACGGTCAGGTTATGGACAGGTGACAGTCAGGTTATGGACAGGTGACGGTCAGGTTATGGACAGGTGACAGTCAGGTTATGGACAGGTGACAGTCAGGTTATGGACAGGTGACAGTCAGGTTATGGACAGGTGACAGTCAGGTCAGGTTATGGACAGGTGACGGTCAGGTTATGGACAGGTGACGGTCAGGTTATGGACAGGTGACGGTCAGGTTATGGACAGGTGACGGTCAGGTTATGGACAGGTGACGGTCAGGTTATGGACAGGTGACGGTCAGGTTATGGGGTGACGGTCAGGTGACGGTCAGGTTATGGACAGGAGGCGGTCAGGTTATGGACATGTGACGGTCAGGTTATGGACAGGTGACGGTCAGGTTATGGACAGGTGACGGTCAGGTTATGGACAGGTGACGGTCAGGTTATGGACAGGTGACGGTCAGGTTATGGACAGGGACGGTCAGGTTATGGGACAGGTGACGGTCAGGTGGACAGGTGACGGTCAGGTTATGGACAGGTGACGGTCAGGTTATGGACAGGTGACGGTCAGGTTATGGACAGGTGACGGTCAGGTTATGGACAGGTGATGGTCAGGAGGCGGTCAGGTTATGGACAGGTGACGGTCAGGTTATGGACAGGTGACGGTCAGGAGGCGGTCAGGTTATGGACAGGTGACGGTCAGGTTATGGACAGGTGACGGTCAGGTTATGGACAGGTGACAGGTCAGGAGGCGGTCAGGTTATGGACAGGTGACGGTCAGGTTATGGACAGGTGACGGTCAGGTTATGGACAGGTGGTGAGGTGACGGTCGGTTATGGACAGGTGACGGTCAGGTTATGGACAGGTGACGGTCAGGTTATGGACAGGTGACGGTCATGGACAGGGACGGTCAGGTTATGGACAGGTGACGGTCAGGTTATGGACAGGTGACGGTCAGGTTATGGACGGTCAGGTGACGGTCAGGTTATGGACAGGTGACGGTCAGGTTATGGACAGGTGACGGTCAGGTTATGGACAGGTGACAGTCAGGTGACGGTCAGGTTATGGACAGGTGACGGTCAGGTTATGGACAGGTGACGGTCAGGTTATGGACAGGTGACGGTCAGGTTATGGACAGGTGACGGTCAGGTTATGGACAGGTGACGGTCAGGTTATGGACAGGTGACGGTCAGGAGGACGGTCAGGTTATGGACAGGTGACGGTCAGGTTATGGACAGGTGACTGTCAGGTTATGGACAGGTGACGGTCAGGTTATGGACAGGTGACGGTCAGGTTATGGACATGGACGGTCAGGTTATGGACAGGTGACGGTTATGGACAGGTGACGGTCAGGTTATGGACAGGTGACGGTCAGGTTATGGACAGGCGGTCAGGTTATGGACAGGTGACGGTCAGGTTATGGACAGGTGACGGTCAGGTTATGGACAGGTGACGGTCAGGTTATGGACAGGTGACGGTCAGGTTATGGACAGGTTATGGACAGGTGACGGTCAGGTTATGGACAGGTGACGGTCAGGTTATGGACAGGTGACGGTCAGGTTATGGACAGGTGACGGTCAGGTTATGGACAGGTGACGGTCAGGTTATGGACAGGTGACGGTCAGGTTATGGACAGGTGACGGTCAGGTTATGGACAGGTGACGGTCAGGTTATGGACAGGTGACGGTCAGGTTATGGACAGGTGACGGTCAGGTTATGGACAGGTGACGGTCAGGTTATGGACAGGTGACGGTCAGGTTATGGACAGGTGACGGTCAGGTTATGGACAGGTTCAGGTCAGGTTATGGACAGGTGACGGTCAGGTTATGGACAGGTGACGGTCAGGTTATGGACAGGTGACGGTCAGGTTATGGACAGGTGACGGTCATGGACAGGTGGACGGTCAGGTTATGGACAGGTGACGGTCAGGTTATGGTCAGGTTATGGACAGGTGGCGGTCAGGTTATGGACAGGTGACGGTCAGGTTATGGACAGGTGACGGTCAGGTTATGGACAGGTGACGGTCAGGTTATGGACAGGTGACGGTCAGGTTATGGACAGGTGACGGTCAGGTTATGGACAGGTGACGGTCAGGTTATGGACAGGTGACGGTCAGGTTATGGACAGGTGACGGTCAGGTTATGGACAGGTGACGGTCAGGTTATGGACAGGTGACAGTCAGGTTATGGCGGTCAGGTTATGGACAGGTGACGGTCAGGTTATGGACAGGTGACGGTCAGGTTATGGACAGGTGACGGTCAGGTTATGGACAGGTGACGGTCAGGTTATGGACAGGTGACGGTCAGGTTATGGACAGGTGACGGTCAGGTTATGGACAGGTGACGGTCAGGTGACGGTCAGGTTATGGACAGGTGACGGTCAGGTTATGGACAGGTGCGGTCAGGATGGACAGGTGGTCAGGTTATGGACAGGTGACGGTCAGGTTATGGACAGGTGACGGTCGGTCAGGTTATGGACAGGTGACGGTCAGGTTATGGACAGGTGACGGTCAGGTTATGGACAGGTGACGGTCAGGTTATGGACAGGTGACGGTCAGGTTATGGACGGTCAGGTTATGGACAGGTGACGGTCAGGTTATGGACAGGTGACGGTCAGGTTATGGACAGGTGACGGTCAGGTGAGGTCAGGTTATGGACAGGTGACGGTCAGGTTATGGACAGGTGACGGTCAGGTTATGGACAGGTGACGGTCAGGTTATGGACAGGTGACGGTCAGGTTATGGACAGGTGACGGTCAGGTTATGGACAGGTGACGGTCAGGTTATGGACAGGTGACGGTCAGGTTATGGACAGGTGACGGTCAGGTTATGGACAGGTGACGGTCAGGTTATGGACAGGTGACGGTCAGGTTATGGACAGGTGACGGTCAGGTTATGGACAGGTGACGGTCAGGTTATGGACAGGTGACGGTCAGGTTATGGACAGGTGACGGTCAGGTTATGGACAGGTGACGGTCAGGGTCACGGGACAGGTGACGGTCAGGTTATGGACAGGTGACGGTCAGGTTATGGACAGGTGACGGTCAGGTTATGGACAGGTGACGGTCAGGTTATGGACAGGTGACGGTCAGGTTATGGACAGGTGACGGTCAGGTTATGGACAGGTGACGGTCAGGTTATGGACAGGTGACGGTCAGGTTATGGACAGGTGACGGTCAGGTTATGGACAGGTGACGGTCAGGTTATGGACAGGTGACGGTCAGGTCAGGTTATGGACAGGTGACGGTCAGGTTATGGACAGGTGACGGTCAGGTTATGGACAGGTGACGGTCAGGTTATGGACAGGTGACGGTCAGGTTATGGACAGGTGACGGTCAGGTTATGGACAGGTGACGGTCAGGTTATGGACAGGTGACGGTCAGGTTATGGACAGGTGACGGTCAGGTTATGGGTCAGGTTATGGACAGGTGACGGTCAGGTTATGGACAGGTGACGGTCAGGTTATGGACAGGTGACGGTCAGGTTATGGACAGGTGACGGTCAGGTTATGGACAGGTGACGGTCAGGTTATGGACAGGTGACGGTCAGGTTATGGACAGGTGACGGTCAGGTTATGGACAGGGACAGGTGACGGTCAGGTTATGGACAGGTGACGGTCAGGTTATGGACAGGTGACTGTCAGGTTATGGACAGGTGACTGTCAGGTTATGGACAGGTGACGGTCAGGTTATGGACAGGTGACAGTCAGGTGGCAGTCAGGTTATGGACAGGTGACGGTCAGGTTATGGACAGGTGACAGTCAGGTTATGGACAGGTGACGGTCAGGTTATGGACAGGTGACGGTCAGGTTATGGACAGGTGACAGTCAGGTTATGGACAGGTGACAGTCAGGTTATGGACAGGTGACGGTCAGGTTATGGACAGGGACGGTCAGGTTATGGACAGGTGACGGTCAGGTTATGGACAGGTGACGGTCAGGTTATGGACAGGTGACGGTCAGGTTATGGACAGGTGACGGTCAGGTTATGGACAGGACGGTCAGGTTATGGACAGGTGACGGTCAGGTTATGGACAGGTGACGGTCAGGTTATGGACAGGTGACGGTCAGGTTATGGACAGGTGACGGACAGGTGACGGTCAGGTTATGGACAGGTGACGGTCAGGTTATGGACAGGTGACGGTCAGGTTATGGACAGGTGACGGTCAGGTTATGGACAGGTGACGGTCAGGTTATGGACAGGTGACGGTCAGGTTATGGACAGGTGACGGTCAGGTTATGGACAGGTGACGGTCAGGTTATGGACAGGTTATGGACAGGTGACGGTCAGGTTATGGACAGGTGACGGTCAGGTTATGGACAGGTGACGGTCAGGTTATGGACAGGTGACGGTCAGGTTATGGACAGGTGACGGTCAGGTCATGGACAGGGACGGTCAGGTTATGGACAGGTGACGGTCAGGTTATGGACAGGTGACGGTCAGGTGGGCGGACAGGTGGACAGGTGACGGTCAGGTTATGGACAGGTGACGGTCAGGTTATGGACAGGTGACGGTCAGGTTATGGACAGGTGACGGACAGGTGACGGACAGGTGACGGTCAGATTATGGACAGGTGACGGTCAGGTTATGGACAGGTGACGGTCAGGTTATGGACAGGTGACGGTCAGGTTATGGACAGGTGAAGGACAGGTGACGGTCAGGTTATGGACAGGTGACGGTCAGGTGACGGTCAGGTTATGGACAGGTGACGGTCAGGTTATGGACAGGTGACGGTCAGGTTATGGACAGGTGACGGTCAGGTTATGGACAGGTGACGGTCAGGTTATGGACAGGTGACGGTCAGGTTATGGACAGGTGACGGTCAGGTTATGGACAGGTGACGGTCAGGTTATGGACGGTCAGGTTATGGACAGGTGACGGTCAGGTTATGGACAGGTGACGGTCAGGTTATGGACAGGTGACGGTCAGGTTATGGACAGGTGACGGTCAGGTTATGGACAGGTGACGGTCAGGTTATGGACAGGTGACGGTCAGGTTATGGACAGGTGACGGTCAGGTTATGGACAGGTGACGGTCAGGTTATGGACAGGTGACGGTCAGGATGTGGACAGGTGACGGTCAGGTGACGGACAGGTGACGGTCAGGTGACGGACAGGTGACGGTCAGGTGACGGACAGGTGACGGACAGGTGACGGTCAGGTTATGGACAGGTGACGGTCAGGTTATGGACAGGTGACGGTCAGGTTATGGACAGGTGACGGTCAGGTTATGGACAGGTGACGGTCAGGTTATGGACAGGTGACGGTCAGGTTATGGACAGGTGACGGTCAGGTTATGGACAGGTGACGGTCAGGTTATGGACAGGTGACGGTCAGGTTATGGACAGGTCAGGTTATGGACAGGTGACGGTCAGGTTATGGACAGGTGACGGTCAGGTTATGGACAGGTGACGGTCAGGTTATGGACAGGTGACGGTCAGGTGGACACGGTCAGGTTATGGACAGGTGACGGTCAGGGTTACGGACAGGTTATGGACAGGGACGGTCAGGTTATGGACAGGTGACGGTCAGGTTATGGACAGGTGACGGTCAGGTTATGGACAGGTGACGGTCAGGTTATGGAGGTTATGGACAGGTGACGGTCAGGTTATGGACAGGTGACGGTCAGGTTGGACAGGTGGACAGGTGATGGACGGTCAGGTTATGGACAGGTGAGGTCAGGTTATGGACGGTCAGGTTATGGACAGGTGACGGTCAGGTTATGGACAGGTGACGGTCAGGTTTAGGTGACAGTCAGGTTATGGACGGGTGACGGTCAGGTTATGGACAGGTGACGGTCAGGTTATGGAGGTGACGGTCAGGTTATGGACAGGTGACGGTCAGGTTATGGACAGGTGACGGTCAGGTTATGGACGGGTGACGGTCAGGTTATGGACGGGTGACGGTCAGGTTATGGACAGGTGACGGTCAGGTTATGGACAGGTGAGGTGACGGTCAGGTTATGGACAGGTGACGGTCAGGTTATGGACAGGTGACGGTCAGGTTATGGACAGGTCAGGTTATGGACAGGTGACGGTCAGGTTATGGACAGGTGACGGTCAGGTTATGGACAGGTGACGGTCAGGTTATGGACAGGTGACGGTCAGGTTATGGACAGGTGACGGTCAGGTTATGGACGGTCAGGTTATGGACAGGTGACGGTCAGGTTATGGACAGGTGACGGTCAGGTTATGGACAGGTGACGGTCAGGTTATGGACAGGTGACGGTCAGGTTATGGACAGGTGACGGTCAGGTTATGGACAGGTGACGGTCAGGTTATGGACAGGTGACGGTCAGGACGGTCAGGTTATGGACAGGTGACGGTCAGGTTATGGACAGGTGACGGTCAGGTTATGGACAGACGGTCAGGTCAGGAGGTGACGGTCAGGTTATGGACAGGTGACGGTCAGGTTATGGACAGGTGACGGTCAGGTTATGGACAGGTGACAGGTTATGGTCAGGTGACGGTCAGGTTATGGACAGGTGACGGTCAGGTTATGGACAGGTGACGGTCAGGTTATGGACAGGTCAGGACGGACAGGTGACGGTCAGGTTATGGACAGGTGACGGTCAGGTTATGGACAGGTGATGGACGGTCAGGTTATGGACAGGTGACGGTCAGGTTATGGACAGGTGACGGTCAGGTTATGGACAGGTGACGGTCAGGTTATGGACAGGTGACGGTCAGGTTATGGACAGGTGACGGTCAGGTTATGGACAGGTGACGGTCAGGTTATGGACAGGTGACGGTCAGGTTATGGACAGGTGACGGTCAGGTTATGGACAGGTGACAGTCAGGAGGCGGTCAGGTTATGGACAGGTGACGGTCAGGTTATGGACAGGTGACGGTCAGGTTATGGACAGGTGACAGAGGCGGTCAGGATGGACGGGTGACGGTCAGGTTATGGACAGGTGACGGTCAGGTTATGGACAGGTGACGGTCAGGTTATGGACAGGTGACGGTCAGGTTATGGACAGGTGACAGTCAGGATGCGGTCAGGTGACGGACAGGTGACGGTCAGGTTATGGACAGGTGACGGTCAGGTTATGGACAGGTGACAGGTATGGACAGGTGACGGTCAGGTTATGGACAGGTGACGGTCAGGTCATGGACAGGTGACGGTCAGGTTATGGACAGGTGACGGTCAGGTTATGGACAGGTGACGGTCAGGTTATGGACAGGTGACGGTCAGGTTATGGACAGGTGACGGTCAGGTTATGGACAGGTGACGGTCAGGTTATGGACAGGTGACGGTCAGGTTATGGACAGGTGACGGTCAGGTTATGGACAGGTGACGGTCAGGTTATGGACAGGTGACGGTCAGGTTATGGACAGGTGACGGTCAGGTTATGGACAGGTGACGGTCAGGTTATGGACAGGTGACGGTCAGGTTATGGACAGGTGACGGTCAGGTTATGGACAGGTGACGGTCAGGTTATGGACAGGTGACGGTCAGGTTATGGACAGGTGACGGTCAGGTTATGGACAGGTGACGGTCAGGTTATGGACAGGTGACGGTCAGGTTATGGACAGGTGACGGTCAGGTGACGGACAGGTGACGGTCAGGTTATGGACAGGTGACGGTCAGGTTATGGACAGGTGACGGTCAGGTTATGGACAGGTGACGGTCAGGTTATGGACAGGTGACGGTCAGGTTATGGACAGGTGACGGTCAGGTTATGGACAGGTGACGGTCAGGTTATGGACAGGTGACGGTCAGGTTATGGACAGGTGACGGTCAGGTTATGGACAGGTGACGGTCAGGTTATGGACAGGTGACGGTCAGGTTATGGACAGGTGACGGTCAGGTCATGGACAGGTGACGGTCAGGTTATGGACAGGTGACGGTCAGGTTATGGACAGGTGACGGTCAGGTTATGGACAGGTGACGGTCAGGAGGAGGACAGGTGACGGTCAGGAGGAGGTCAGGTTATGGACAGGTGACTGTCAGGTTATGAACAGGTGACTGTCAGGTTATGGACAGGTGTGGTCAGGAGACGGTCAGGTTATGGACAGGTTACAGTCAGGTTATGGACAGGTGACGGTCAGGAGGCGGTCAGGTTATGGACAGGTGACGGTCAGGTTATGGACAGGTGACGGTCAGGTTATGGACAGGTGACGGTCAGGTTATGGACAGGTGACGGTCAGGTTATGGACAGGTGACGGTCAGGTTATGGACAGGTGACGGTCAGGTTATGGACAGGTTATGGTCAGGTGACGGTCAGGTGACGGTCAGGTTGGACAGGTGACAGTCAGGTTATGGAGGTCAGGTTATGGACAGGTCAGGTTATGGACAGGTGACGGTCAGGTTATGGACAGGTGACGGTCAGGTTATGGACAGGTGACGGTCAGGTTATGGACAGGTGACGGTCAGGTTATGGACAGGTGACGGTCAGGTTATGGACAGGTGACGGTCAGGTTATGGACAGGTGACGGTCAGGTTATGGACAGGTGACGGTCAGGTTATGGACAGGTGACGGTCAGGTTATGGACAGGTGACGGTCAGGTTATGGACAGGTGACGGTCAGGTTATGGACAGGTGACGGTCAGGTTATGGACAGGTGACGGTCAGGTTATGGACAGGTGACGGTCAGGTTATGGACAGGTGACGGTCAGGTTATGGACAGGTGACGGTCAGGTTATGGACAGGTGACGGTCAGGTTATGGACAGGTGACGGTCAGGTTAGGGATGGTCAGGTGACGGTCAGGTTATGGACAGGTGACGGTCAGGTTATGGACAGGTGACGGTCAGGTTATGGACAGGTGACGGTCAGGTTATGGACAGGTGACAGGTCAGGTGACGGTCAGGTTATGGACAGGTGACGGTCAGGTTATGGACAGGTGACGGTCAGGTTATGGACAGGTGACGGTCAGGTTATGGACAGGTGACGGTCAGGTTATGGACAGGTGACGGTCAGGTTATGGACAGGTGACGGTCAGGTTATGGACAGGTGACGGTCAGGTTATGGACAGGTGACGGTCAGGTTATGGACAGGTGACGGTCAGGTTATGGACAGGTGACGGTCAGGTTATGGACAGGTCAGGTTATGGACAGGTGACGGTCAGGTTATGGACAGGTGACGGTCAGGTTATGGACAGGTGACGGTCAGGTTATGGACAGGTGACGGTCAGGTTATGGACAGGTGACGGTCAGGTTATGGACAGGTGACGGTCAGGTTATGGACAGGTGACGGTCAGGTGGACAGGTGACGGTCAGGATGGACAGGTGACGGTCAGGACAGGTATGGACAGGTGACGGTCAGGTTATGGACAGGTGACGGTCAGGTTATGGACAGGTGACGGTCAGGTTATGGACAGGTGACAGTCAGGAGACGGTCAGGTTATGGACAGGTGACGGTCAGGTTATGGACAGGTGATGGCGGTCAGGTTATGGACAGGTGACAGTCAGGTTATGGACAGGTGACAGTCAGGTTATGGACAGGTGACGGTCAGGTTATGGACAGGTGACGGTCAGGTTATGGACAGGTGACGGTCAGGTTATGGACAGGTGACGGTCAGGTTATGGACAGGTGACGGTCAGGTTATGGACAGGTGACGGTCGGTATGGACAGGTCAGTTATGGACAGGTGACGGTGGACAGGTGAGGTCAGGTGGCGGTCAGGTTATGGACAGGTGACGGTCAGGTTATGGACAGGTGACGGTCAGGTTATGGACAGGTGACGGTCAGGTTATGGACAGGTGACGGTCAGGAGGCGGGTTATGGACAGGTGACGGTCAGGTTATGGACAGGTGACGGTCAGGTCAGGTTATGGACAGGTGACGGTCAGGTTATGGACAGGTGACGGTCAGGTTATGGTGACGGTCAGGTATGGACAGGTGACGGTCAGGTTATGGACAGGTGACAGGTCAGACAGGGACGGTCAGGTTATGGACAGGTGACGGTCAGGTTATGGACAGGTGACGGTCAGGTTATGGACAGGTGACGGTCAGGTTATGGACAGGTGACGGTCAGGTGACGGTCAGGTTATGGACAGGGACAGGTGACGGTCAGGTTATGGACAGGTGACGGTCAGGTTCAGGGACAGGTGACGGTCAGGTTATGGACAGGTGACGGTCAGGTTATGGACAGGTGACGGTCAGGTTATGGACAGGTGACGGTCAGGTTATGGACAGGTGACGGTCAGGTTATGGACAGGTGACGGTCAGGTTATGGACAGGTGACGGTCAGGTCAGGTATGGACAGGTGACGGTCAGGTTATGGATGGACAGGTGACGGTCAGGTTATGGACGGACAGGTGACGGTCAGGTTATGGACAGGTGACGGTCAGGTTATGGACAGGTGACGGTCAGGTTATGGACAGGTGACGGTCAGGTTATGGACAGGTGACGGTCAGGTTATGGACAGGTGACGGTCAGGTTATGGACAGGTGACGGTCAGGTTATGGACAGGTGACGGTCAGGTTATGGACAGGTGACGGTCAGGTTATGGACAGGTGACGGTCAGGTTATGGACAGGTGACGGTCAGGTTATGGACAGGTGACGGTCAGGTTATGGACAGGTGACGGTCAGGTTATGGACAGGTGACGGTCAGGTTATGGACAGGTGACGGTCAGGTTATGGACAGGTGACGGTCAGGTTATGGACAGGTGACGGTCAGTTATGGACAGGTGACGGTCAGGTTATGGACAGGTGACGGTCAGGTGACGGTCAGGTTATGGACAGGTGACGGTCAGGTTATGGACAGGTGACGGTCAGGTTATGGACAGGTGACGGTCAGGTTATGGACAGGTGACGGTCAGGTTATGGACAGGTGACGGTCAGGTTATGGACAGGTGACGGTCAGGTTATGGACAGGTGACGGTCAGGTTATGGACAGGTGACGGTCAGGGTTATGGGTGATGGACAGGGACGGGTTATGGACAGGTGACGGTCAGGTTATGGACAGGTGACGGTCAGGTTATGGACAGGTGACGGTCAGGTTATGGACAGGTGACGGTCAGGTTATGGACAGGTGACGGTCAGGTTATGGACAGGTGACGGTCAGGTTATGGACAGGTGACGGTCAGGTTATGGACAGGTGACGGTCAGGTTATGGACAGGTGACGGTCAGGTTATGGACAGGAGGCGGTCAGGTTATGGACAGGTGACGGTCAGGTTATGGACAGGTGACGGTCAGGTTATGGACAGGTGACGGTCAGGAGGCGGTCAGGTTATGGACAGGTGACGGTCAGGTTATGGACAGGTGACGGTCAGGTTATGGACAGGTGACGGTCAGGTGACGGACAGGTGACGGTCAGGTTATGGACAGGTGACGGTCAGGTTATGGACAGGTGACGGTCAGGTTATGGACAGGTGACGGTCAGGTTATGGACAGGTGACGGTCAGGTTATGGACAGGTGACGGTCAGGTTATGGTCAGGTGACGGTCAGGTTATGGTCAGGTGAAGGTCAGGTTATGGACAGGTGACAGTCAGGTTATGGACAGGACACTGTCAGGAGGCGGTCAGGTTATGGACAGGTGACGGTCAGGTTATGGTCAGGTGACGGTCAGGTTATGGACAGGTGACGGTCAGGTTATGGACAGGTGACGGTCAGGTTATGGACAGGTGACGGTCAGGTTATGGACAGGTGACGGTCAGGTTATGGACAGGTGACGGTCAGGTTATGGACAGGTGACGGTCAGGTTATGGACAGGTGACGGTCAGGTTATGGACAGGTGACGGTCAGGTTATGGACAGGTGACGGTCAGGTTATGGACAGGTGACGGTCAGGTTATGGACAGGTGACGGTCAGGTTATGGACAGGTGACGGTCAGGTTATGGACAGGTGTCAGGTTATGGACAGGTTATGGTCAGGTTGGATGGACAGGTGACGGTCAGGTTATGGACAGGTGACGGTCAGGTTATGGACAGGTGACGGTCAGGTTATGGACAGGTGACGGTCAGGTTATGGACAGGTGACGGTCAGGTTATATGGTCAGGTTATGGACAGGTGACGGTCAGGTTATGGACAGGTGACGGTCAGGGTGGACAGGTGGACAGGTGACGGTCAGGTTATGGACAGGTGACGGTCAGGTTATGGACAGGTGACGGTCAGGTTATGGACAGGTGACGGTCAGGTTATGGACAGGTGACGGTCAGGTTATGGACAGGTGACGGTCAGGACAGGCGGTCAGGTTATGGACAGGTGACGGTCAGGGTGACGGTCAGGTTATGGACAGGTGACGGTCAGGTTATGGACAGGTGACGGTCATGGACAGGTTATGGACAGGTTATGGACAGGTGACGGTCAGGTTATGGACGGTCAGGTTATGGACAGGTGACGGTCAGGTTATGGACAGGTGACGGTCAGGTTATGGACAGGTGACGGTCAGGTCATGGACAGGTGACGGTCAGGTCATGGACAGGTGACGGTCAGGTTAGGTGGACAGGTGACGGTCAGGTTATGGACAGGTGACGGTCAGGTTATGGACAGGTGACGGTCAGGTTATGGACAGGTGACGGTCAGGTTATGGACAGGTGACGGTCGGTCAGGTTATGGACAGGTGACGGTCAGGTTATGGACAGGTGACGGTCAGGTTATGGACAGGGTGACGGTCAGGTTATGGACGGTCAGGTTATGGACAGGTGACGGTCAGGTTATGGACAGGTGACGGTCAGGTTATGGACAGGTGACGGTCAGGTTATGGACAGGTGACGGTCAGGAGGCGGTCAGGTTATGGACAGGTGACGGTCAGGTTATGGACAGGTGACGGTCAGGTTATGGACAGGTGACGGTCAGGTTATGGACAGGTGACGGTCAGGTTATGGACAGGTGACGGTCAGGTTATGGACAGGTGACGGTCAGGTTATGGACAGGTGACGGTCAGGTTATGGACAGGTGACGGTCAGGTTATGGACAGGTGACGGTCAGGTTATGGACAGGTGACGGTCAGGTTATGGACAGGTGACGGTCAGGTTATGGACAGGTGACGGTCAGGTTATGGACAGGTGACGGTCAGGTTATGGACAGGTGACGGTCAGGTTATGGACAGGTGACGGTCAGGTTATGGACAGGTGACGGTCAGGTTATGGACAGGGGACTGACAGGTGACGGTCAGGTTATGGACAGGTGACGGTCAGGTTATGGACAGGTGACGGTCAGGTTATGGACAGGTGACGGTCAGGTTATGGACAGGTGACGGTCAGGGTTATGGACAGGTGACGGTCAGGTTATGGACAGGTGACGGTCAGGTTATGGACAGGTGACGGTCAGGTTATGGACAGGTGACGGTCAGGTTATGGACAGGTGACGGTCAGGTTATGGTCAGGTGACGGTCAGGTTATGGTCAGGTGACGGTCAGGTTATGGACAGGTGACGGTCAGGTTATGGACAGGTGACGGTCAGGTTATGGACAGGACACTGTCAGGAGGCGGTCAGGTTATGGACAGGTGACGGTCAGGTTATGGTCAGGTGACGGTCAGGTTATGGACAGGTGACGGTCAGGTTATGGACAGGTGAAAGTCAGGTGACGGTCAGGTTATGGACAGGTGACGGTCAGGTTATGGACAGGTGACGGTCAGGTTATGGACAGGTGACGGTCAGGTTATGGACAGGTGACGGTCAGGTTATGGACAGGTGACGGTCAGGTTATGGACAGGTGACGGTCAGGTTATGGACAGGTGACGGTCAGGTTATGGACAGGTGACGGTCAGGTTATGGACAGGTGACGGTCAGGTTATGGACAGGTGACGGTCAGGTTATGGACAGGTGACGGTCAGGTTATGGACAGGTGACGGTCAGGTGACGGTCAGGTTATGGACAGGTGACGGTCAGGTTATGGACAGGTGACGGTCAGGTTATGGACAGGTGACTGTCAGGTTATGGACAGGTGACGGTCAGGTTATGGACAGGTGACAGTCAGGTGACGGTCAGGTTATGGACAGGTGACGGTCAGGTTATGGACAGGTGACGGTCAGGTTATGGACAGGTGACGGTCAGGTTATGGACAGGTGACGGTCAGGTTATGGACAGGTGACGGTCAGGAGGCGGTCAGGTTATGGACAGGTGACAGTCAGGTTATGGACAGGTGACAGTCAGCTGACGGTCAGGATCTGGACAGGTGACAGTCAGGAGGCAGTCAGGTTATGGACAGGTGACGGTCAGGTTATGGACAGGTGACGGTCAGGTTATGGACAGGTGACGGTCAGGTTATGGACAGGTGACAGTCAGGAGGCGGTCAGGTTATGGACAGGTGACGGTCAGGTTATGGACAGGTGACTGTCAGGTTATGGACAGGTGATGGTCAGGTTATGGACAGGTGACAGTCAGGTGACGGTCAGGTTATGGACAGGTGACGGTCAGGTTATGGACAGGTGACGGTCAGGTTATGGACAGGTGACGGTCAGGTTATGGACAGGTGACGGTCAGGTTATGGACAGGTGACAGTCAGGTTATGGACAGGTGACGGTCAGGATGGCGGTCAGGTTACGGACAGGTGACGGTCAGGTTATGGACAGGTGACGGTCAGGTTATGGACAGGTGGACAGTCAGGTATGGACAGGTGACAGGAGGCGGTCAGGTTATGGACAGGTGACGGTCAGGTTATGGACAGGTGACGGTCAGGTTATGGACAGGTGACGGTCAGGTTACGGACAGGTCAGGTTATGGACAGGTGACGGTCAGGTTATGGACAGGTGACGGTCAGGTTATGGACAGGTGACGGTCAGGTTATGGACAGGGACGGTGGCGGTCAGGTTATGGACAGGTGGCGGTCAGGTTATGGACAGGTGACGGTCAGGTTATGGACAGGTGACGGTCAGGTTATGGACAGGTGACGGACGGTCAGGAGGCGGTCAGGTTATGGACAGGTGACGGTCAGGTTATGGACAGGTGACGGTCAGGTTATGGACAGGTGACGGTCAGGTGACGGTCACGGTCAGGTTATGGACAGGTGACGGTCAGGTTATGGACAGGTGACGGTCAGGTTATGGACAGGTGACGGTCAGGTTATGGACAGGTGACGGTCAGGTGATGGACAGGTGACGGTCAGGTTATGGACAGGTGACGGTCAGGTTATGGACAGGTGACGGTCAGGTTATGGACAGGTGACGGTCAGGTTATGGACAGGTGACGGTCAGGTTATGGACAGGTGACGGTCAGGAGGCGGTCAGGTTATGGACAGGTGACGGTCAGGTGACGGTCAGGTGACGGTCAGGTGACGGTCAGGTTATGGACAGGTGACGGTCAGGTTATGGACAGGTGACGGTCAGGTTATGGACAGGTGACGGTCAGGTGACGGTCAGGTTATGGACAGGTGACGGTCAGGTTATGGACAGGTGACGGTCAGGTTATGGACAGGTGACGGTCAGGTTATGGACAGGTGACGGTCAGGTTATGGACAGGTGACGGTCAGGAGGCGGTCAGGTTATGGACAGGTGACGGTCAGGTTATGGACAGGTGACAGGTGACGGTCAGGTTATGGACAGGTGACGGTCAGGTGACGGACAGGTGACGGTCAGGTGACGGACAGGTGACGGTCAGGTTATGGACAGGTGACGGTCAGGTTATGGACAGGTGACGGTCAGGTTATGGACAGGTGACGGTCAGGTTATGGACAGGTGACGGTCAGGTTACGGACAGGTGACGGTCAGGTTACGGACAGGTGACGGTCAGGTTACGGACAGGTGACGGTCAGGTGACGGTCAGGTTATGGACAGGTGACGGTCAGGTTATGGACAGGTGACGGTCAGGTTATGGACAGGTGACGGTCAGGTTATGGACAGGTGACGGTCAGGTTATGGACAGGTGACGGTCAGGTTATGGACAGGTGACGGTCAGGTTATGGACAGGTGACGGTCAGGTTATGGACAGGTGACGGTCAGGTTATGGACAGGTGACGGTCAGGTGACGGTCAGGTTATGGACAGGTGACGGTCAGGAGGAGGTCAGGTGACAGTCAGGAGGAGGTCAGGTTATGGACAGGTGACGGTCAGGTTATGGACAGGTGACTGTCAGGAGGCTCAAAAAAATAAAGGGAACACTTATTAAACAACACAATGTAACTCCAAGTCAATCACACTTCTGTGAAATCAAACTGTCCACTTAGGAAGCAACACTGATTGACAAATTTCACATGCTGTTGTGCAAATGGAATAGACAACAGGTGGAAATTATAGGCAATTAGCAAGACACCCCCAATAAAGGAGTGGTTCTGCAGGTGGGGACCACAGACCACTTCTCAGTTCCTATGCTTCCTGGCTGATGTTTTGGTCACTTTTGAATGCTGGCGGTGCTTTCACTCTAGTGGTAGCATGAGACGGAGTCTCCAAACCACACAAGTGGCTCAGGTAGTGCAGCTCATCCTGGATTGCACATCAATGCGAGCTGTGGCAAGAAGGTTTGCTGTGTCTGTCAGCGTAGTGTCCAGAGCATGGAGGCGCTACCAGGAGACAGGCCAGTACATCAGGAGACATGTAGGAGGGCAACAACCCAGCAGCAGGACCACTGCCTCCGCCTTTGTGCAAGGAGGAGCAGGAGGAGCACTGCCAGAGCCCTGTAAAATTACCTCCAGCAGTCCACAAATGTGCATATGGGGTGGCATTTGTTTGGGGGGCCGCACAGCCCTCCATGTGCTCGCCAGAGGTAGCCTGACTGCCATTAGGTACCGAGATGAGATCCTCAGACCACTTGTGAGACTATATGCTGGTGCGGTTGGCCCTGGGTTCCTCTTAATGCAAGACCATGCTAGACCTCATGTGGCTGGAGTGTGTCACCAGTTCCTGCAAGAGGAAGGCATTGATGCTATAGACTGGCCCGCCCGTTCCCCAGACCTGAATCCAATTGAGCACATCTGTGACATCATGTCTCGCTCCATCCACCAACGCCACGTTGCACCACAGACTGTCCAGGAGTTGGTGGATGCTTTAGTCCAGGTCTGGGAGGAGATCCCTCAGGAGACCATCCACCACCTCATCAGGAGCATGCCCAGGCGTTGTAGGGAGGTCATACAGGCACGTGGAGGCCACACACACTACTGAGCCTCATTTTGACTTGTTTTAAGGACATTACATCAAAGTTGGTTCAGCCTGTAGTGTGGTTTTCCACTTTAATTTTGAGTGTGACTCCAAATCCAGACCTACATGGGTTGATAAATTTGATTTCCATTGATCATTTTTGTGTGATGTTGTTTTCAGCACATTCAACTATGTAAAAAAAAGTATTTAATAAGAATATTTCATTAATTCAGATCTAGGATGTGTTATTTTAGTGTTCCCTTTATTTTTTGGTGCAGTGTATATATACTGACTAACTAATGGTTCCTCTGGTTCCTCTGTAGGACAGACACCAGCCCTAACTAATGGTCCCTCTGTAGGACAGACACCAGCCCTAACTAATGGTC